>NC_039515.1:6178124-6478124 GCF_003672135.1 Ooceraea biroi
TTTCAGACAGACATGTCACGATTTCAGGGGGACATAAGATGATACCATTGGTTTGCCTTGAATAGTCGTTTGAAGGTCACGCGAAGATCACCTTCAATTTTTTTAATTGAAACCCAACTTTTTATTGCAGATTCTTATTCTCCATCGAAAAGTAAGTAACTTTTGTCTGAAACATTTTTCCGAAAAATGTCATCTTATGTCCTTAAAATGATCTTCAAGATGAGTTTTGAGGACATTTTAAGGACATAAGATGACATTTTTCGGAAAATGTTTCAGACAAAAGTTACTTACTTTTCGATGGAGAATAAGAATCTGCCAATAAAAGTTGGGTTTCAATTTAAGAAATTGAAGGTGATCTTCGCGTGACCTTCAAACGACTATTCAAGGGTCAAACCAATGGTATCATCTTATGTCCCTCGAAATTCGTGACATGTCTGTCTGAAACATTTTTTCGTATCTCTTAGTTTTTTAAAAAATCGACTGTATAAATTAAAATGGGCCACCCTGTATATATACAATTAATATATTGATGCGTTGAATTAATGCAAACTATGATGTGATGTGTATCAGAGACTTCCTATTACATAAGAATTTTAGCGATATTTATGATAAATCGACTGACCACGCATATACAATGTATGAAATATGTTTATTGTCACGTAAAATTATATGCGAGACACAATTACGTACGCAGTTGTGTGATACTTTATGAATGAAGGTCCTTTTATTCGCACGAGAGAATTCCTTATTGACGAGAATGGTACAAATTCCGTTGCGCAACATCGGTAACGCGAGAGATGTATGATACTAGATAATTTATCTATTTGCCTTCGTAGCATTTGTTACATGCAAGGACATGGTGGTTCTTGTTAACTGTACTTTAAAGCACAAAGAATTACAATTTCACTGCGTATATCGAGCGCTATCTTTACCGTCGTCAACGATGCTTAAAAACTGAACGCTCGATTACAAAAAGATTTACGTATTACAAGACAAGCTTTAAGAGCGTAAAATTACTTCCCACCACTTTGTATAGGAACCAAAGGTTTGAAAATGATGCTTGAGAATTATTTCTCAAAAAGAAATAATTATTCTTCAACTGTATGAATAAGCTAAATTCTGCAACACTCGAGTGTATGTTGCGAGTCTTCAGAAAAAGCCATCCGTCGAAACGTTTACTTCTTGCGTTGGTATACTTGAGTATACAACCGAGGATCAACTGATGTAATTTTTATTTTGAGAAGTATTCGAAAGGTATGTCTTTGAACGGTATCGAATGCGTACGCTTTTATGTTACTTATCTGTGAGGGACATACTGAAAGTAGGAAATAGAAACTTAGGTATATTAATGTACGTCAAACGAGTTTATTTATATCAGTCTTTCCCGAGATATTCACGCTTATTAAAATTTACGTACGTAGATTTAAGTAGGAACATGACAGGACGAGGTTTATAGGTCCTACGATGATGTAGAACGCGGAGAAAGAGCCTATTCTATTTGTACATAAGACGATTAAAGACCTACTCAGGTGTAAGTAGATAAACAAATTCTATATCTCCAGATCTTCTGTTGAAAGAAGCGTTTGTATGATAGAGCGATGCTGCTCGACCACGAACAGTTCGCTCATATTTTGTATAGGTAATAAGAACAAATACCTCCTCCACGTTTATCCGACTATATTGACGATGCATAATTGATTGTATTATTACTGACTGCTTCCTCTTCTTTGCGTATCAAGATGCTGGTTAAGAATTTTATCACTGCGTGATATGTGTAAGATGTTGATATATTTTAGCTCGTAGAGGCTTTACACTGAGATCCCAAGACGATAAGAATCTTACGTACGGAACAATTGTAGTCGGATAAAGAACGATGTAGAGCTTCGAGCATGATAAATTTTATCCGTATAACATTGACGCAATCGTGTTATACCGTGCACACTATTTTCTCAATAGAGCAACAAAAGAACTTTACAACCCACAAAGTATGATGTACTCCGACGTGATATTCATCGAATTAAGAAATAAACTGTGCGATATTTTCGTTTAAAAACATTGTCATCATTCGTGACGTCGCTCCAGCATCTTCCATCTCCACTCACTGAGCGAGTGTGAATAAATTGACGTCGATCGCGTGCGAGGTGTACTCGATGATATAAGTTTCGAGAATTCTCTTATTTGCTGCTTAACGTCATACGAGTAATGTCAACGATACTGAGTCATTATTGACCAATCAGTTCTTGGCTGGATGATTAATGCCTTCATACATACTGCCTTTCCTCGAACTAATTTAATTATACTTTCGCTGGTGAAGTAAACTAGCGACGTTTGTTTCGGTTTGAGAATGTAATTCCGCGAGTTGCATTATTTTCATGGACGAAATTTTTCATCATCGTCGTGCAAAAATTTCAGATTCGTGTATTCAAAACAATGTTCAGATTAGGCCCACAGAAGTCCGTATTTTTCAAAATATACATTCAAATTTGACGAAAAACAACTCATTATTAATGCAGCTGTTTTTGATTAGTTTACATGCGGAGTTCTCAGAGAGCTCGACTTACACGGACTAAATAAAGAATTTCATAAAGAATATATCGGGTTGGCCAAAAGTAATTGCGTTTTTTTTTTATATAAATAAAAGGCGAATTTTTCATGGGAAACAAAAACTTTATTAAACAATATATTGTCCATTTTGTTTGATTATCTTTTGCCATTTTTCAGGCAACTTCAAGATTCCGCGCTCAAAAAAGTTCTTATCTTTTTCAGCAAAAAACTATTCCAACAACGATTCATATCCTCATCAGCAGTAAAGGTTTTACCGTTCAAGGCGTTTTGCAAAGAACGAAACAAATGGTAATCCGATGGCGCCAGGTCTGGCGAATATGGTGGATGTGGTAACATCATGGTAACACATCCCATCCAAGCTGCAACAATTTTTCACGAGTGACCAAACTTGTACGTGGTCTAGCGTTATCGTGGTGAAACACAACACCTTTGCGATTCACCAATCCTCGACGTTTCTGTTTGATGGCATCATTTAATTTATCCAGTTGACGACAGTATACGTCTGAATTAATGGTTTGATTCCTCGCAAGCGGCTCAAAATACACAATACCTTTAAAGTCCCACCAGACTGACAGCATAATCTTTCTTTGGTGAATATCTGCTTTTCAAGTGCTTCGAGCAGGTTCATCACGCTTGCTCCACGATCTTTTTCGTTTGACGTTGTTGTAGACGATCCATTTTTCGTCGCCTGTTATCATGCGTTTCAAAAATCGATCATTTTCCTCACGTTTCAAAAGAGAATCGCAGGTGTCAATACGCTTAGTGAGATGAATTTCTTTCAGCTCATGTGCTACCCAAATATCGAGCTTACTAATGTATCCAAGTCGTTTTAAATGGTTTTCAACACTCGATTTCGATATGTCAAGATTCTCAGCAATCTCTCGTGTCGTTAAACGCCGATTGGAATCGACAGTGCCTTTATTTGGTCGTCATCAATTTCGATTGGCCTTCCTGAGCGTGGTGCATCTTTCACATTAAAATCTGCAGATCGAAATTTAGTAAACCAATTTTGACACTGCCGCAGTTTTAAAGCATCTTCGCCATATACATGACATAACTTTTTATGAGCTTGCACAGCGTTTTTCCCTTTTCGGAAGTAATAAAACAAAATATGACGAAAATGTTCTTTTTGATTTTCCATTTTGAAATCGACGGCAAACAAACAATCGTTAACGAAATCGCGTACTTTCTTTTCCTAAAACAAGCTTGAACTGTGAATTGTTAAGGGGGGAGCCTGCTTTAGAACGCTGAAAATAAGGTATATTGTACGAATTGTTTTTGGAGAAACTATACAGCGGATCATTATAAAACTTTGATGCATTTATTAGTACATGTTTAAAGATAAAAAAATTATTTTTTTATTTGAATATATCGCCTGTAGAGGTCGTCCTGGAGGCATCTTAGCGCAGCCGGCATTGCAAATTGGTGAGCATTCTCCTGCCTCCAAATTTCACCCAAACTGAAAAATTGAAATATTTTCTCGTTATTTATGAATTCCCATCGTCGATGAACCTTTAATATTCATAAAAACATTAAGTTAAACAATTATTTTTGCATGAAAAAGTTCAAAAACTTTGCCTAAAAATCGTACTTTTGTGTTCTAAGCTCCACCATTTTGGCACTTTTCAACTTCTTTCTTCTCTCTTTGGTTCATCGACGATGGGAATTCATAAATAACGAGAAAATATTTCAATTTTTCAGTTTGGGTGAAATTTGGAGGCAGGAGAATGCTCACCAATTTGCAATGCCGGCTGCGCTAAGATGCCTCCAGGACGACCTCTACAGGCGATATATTCAAATAAAAAAATAATTTTTTTATCTTTAAACATGTACTAATAAATGCATCAAAGTTTTATAATGATCCGCTGTATAGTTTCTCCAAAACATTCGTAAAATTATACCTTATTTTCAACGTTCTAAAGCAGGCTCCCCCCTTAAGGGGATGCTGGAGTTGCTAGTGAACTATTTTTTCACTATAGCGATGGTAATTGCAGTTTCGAAAATTCTCTTTATTGCTTGTGCAGAATAAAAAATCCTTTTCCACAAATGAAGTATAGATAGAAAGAAAGTCCGCTCTACAGGACTTTATATTCAAAATGGAACAAAGTTAGAAAAGACATGCAAGTTTTTAACTTTTTGCCATTTTGAGTATAAAGTCCTGTAGAGCGGACTTTCTTTCTATCTATACTTCATTTGTGGAAAAGGATTTTTTATTCTGCACAAGCGATAAAGAGAATTTTCGAAATTGCAATTACCATCGCTATAGTGAAAAAATAGTTCACTAGCAACTCCAGCATCCCCTTAAGGGGGGAGCCTGCTTTAGAACGTTGAAAATAAGGTATAATTTTACGAATGTTTTGGAGAAACTATACAGCGGATCATTATAAAACTTTGATGCATTTATTAGTACATGTTTAAAGATAAAAAAATTATTTTTTTATTTGAATATATCGCCTGTAGAGGTCGTCCTGGAGGCATCTTAGCGCAGCCGGCATTGCAAATTGGTGAGCATTCTCCTGCCTCCAAATTTCACCCAAACTGAAAAATTGAAATATTTTCTCGTTATTTATGAATTCCCATCGTCGATGAACCAAAGAGAGAAGAAAGAAGTTGAAAAGTGCCAAAATGGTGGAGCTTAGAACACAAAAGTACGATTTTTAGGCAAAGTTTTTGAACTTTTTCATGCAAAAATAATTGTTTAACTTAATGTTTTTATGAATATTAAAGGTTCATCGACGATGGGAATTCATAAATAACGAGAAAATATTTCAATTTTTCAGTTTGGGTGAAATTTGGAGGCAGGAGAATGCTCACCAATTTGCAATGCCGGCTGCGCTAAGATGCCTCCAGGACGACCTCTACAGGCGATATATTCAAATAAAAAAATAATTTTTTTATCTTTAAACATGTACTAATAAATGCATCAAAGTTTTATAATGATCCGCTGTATAGTTTCTCCAAAACATTCGTAAAATTATACCTTATTTTCAACGTTCTAAAGCAGGCTCCCCCCTTAAGGGGATGCTGGAGTTGCTAGTGAACTATTTTTTCACTATAGCGATGGTAATTGCAATTTCGAAAATTCTCTTTATCGCTTGTGCAGAATAAAAAATCCTTTTCCACAAATGAAGTATAGATAGAAAGAAAGTCCGCTCTACAGGACTTTATACTCAAAATGGAACAAAGTTAGAAAAGACATGCAAGTTTTTAACTTTTTGCCATTTTGAGTATAAAGTCCTGTAGAGCGGACTTTCTTTCTATCTATACTTCATTTGTGGAAAAGGATTTTTTATTCTGCACAAGCAATAAAGAGAATTTTCGAAACTGCAATTACCATCGCTATAGTGAAAAAATAGTTCACTAGCAACTCCAGCATGCCCTTAAGGGGGGAGCCTGCTTTAGAACGCTGAAAATAAGGTATATTTTACGAATTGTTTTTGGAGAAACTATACAGCGGATCATTATAAAACTTTGATGCATTTATTAGTACATGTTTAAAGATAAAAAAATTATTTTTTGATTTGAATATATCGCCTGTGGAGGTCGTCCTGGAGAAATCTTAGTGCAGCCGCGTCGCCGGCATTGCAAATTGGTGAGCATTCTCCTGCCTCCAAATTTCGTCTGAACTGAAAAATTGAAATATGTTCTCGTTATTTATGAATTCCCATCGTCGATGAACCAAAGAGAGAAGAAAAAAGTTGAAAAGTGCCAAAATGGTGGAGCTTAGAACACAAAAGTACGATTTTTAGGCAAAGTTTTTGAACTTTTTCATGCAAAAATAATTGTTTAACTTAATGTTTTTATGAATATTAAAGGTTCATCGACGATGGGAATTCATAAATAACGAGAAAATATTTCAATTTTTCAGTTTGGGTGAAATTTGGAGGCAGGAGAATGCTCACCAATTTGCAATGCCGGCTGCGCTAAGATGCCTCCAGGACGACCTCTACAGGCGATATATTCAATCAACAAATAATTTTTTATCTTTAAACATGTACTAATAAATGCATCAAAGTTTTATAATGATCCGCTGTATAGTTTCTCCAAAACATTCGTAAAATTATACCTTATTTTCAACGTTCTAAAGCAGGCTCCCCCCTTAACCTACATAATGAATTTGCGGTTTAGAATGAAGTTAGTTACATTTCAAGACATGTATGTCCATCTATTGCGAAAAAACGCAATTACTTTTTGGCCAACCCAATACATATGATATGCATTATAATGCGCGATTACGGATTTAAAATTTAAATTGAAAGCAATCATCCGGATGCCTTCTGGACAGCTTTTTCCACTCCAAAAAAATGGAAAAAAAAATTCTATCGCACATTATTGTAACAAAAACGATTCGCTGGAGATGAAGCTGTATGTTGAACTCCACCTTTCATCTCCCCGAGCGAAAAGCGAGGGAAGAAAAAGAATCTGATCGAACGTCACTAGAGTCATCGACGACAACGATAATGATTTCCTGCGACAAGTGTAAAGGTGAAGGTGCCAGGTGATGAGATAAATGAATAAATTTCGCAGAACGAATCGGTATCGTTCCCACTACGCAATTATACGCGCGTATATAAACTCCGTGCCGCGCGTATAATCCGCAGGATTGCATCTAGTCGTTCGAGTCTAGCGTTCAGGTGAGCACCCATCGCACTCGTGACGTGAGATTTTCGGAATCGGATAGCTGCTCATGACAATTTGCTCAGACACGCGTGCATTTTACAGCCATGAAGTTCGCGGTGGTGTGTCTACTCGCTGTCATCGCCGTTGTCCACGTGTCTGCACAACCGGCCAAAGACGGGGAGTACACTCATAAATATGATAACATCGATGTGGACCAGATTCTACATAACGATCGATTATTGAATCGTTACGCCGATTGCGTGTTGGAGAGAAACAAGGGCAGGTGCCCTCCTGAAGCTATCGAATTGAGAAGTAAGTATCGTACAGTGTTCGATCAGTTGCGAATTAAAATTACGAAATCTCAATAGGCCAATGGATCAATTGGAATCAAAATGATAAAAAACGGACCTCCACCCCGGAAGTCTGATATTTCTCTTGGAGGTGCAGAACTTTCAGTTTGTGAACTTCAATGAATTCGTTACGACGCTATCAGATAGATCGTGTTAATTGATAGATTGATTTATTATTATTATTGTTTGATATCATTGAAGAAATAATAATTACTGATTACGATTTCCGTATTGTAGAAGTTCTAGGCGAAGCGCTAGAAACCGAATGCGCGAAATGCTCAGAGCACCAGAGGGAAATGACGAAGAAGGTGATACGATTTCTGGTGGAAAACAAGAGGGACGTATGGACCGCTCTGAAGGCGAAGTACGATCCGGATGGAAAATTCGCTCAGCGCTACGAGGAAATGGCGAGGAAAGAAGGCGTGCAGATATGAGCGAGGGAAAAAGAGAGAGGTGGAAAATACGTTACCACGTTATTGCGATGCAATGTTGATGGCTTTACCGTCCTTCTGCTGGCGAATTGACGCAATTGAAATGTAACGCGTGATTAACGTGTCACGCACGTATGCGAATAAAATATTGGTCGTAGAGTAGATGCGTCACGATGTATATTCCGCACGCGTACATCTCCGATGGTATTCTCCGTAGTCCGTCCTACGCAAAATCCTCCAGCGTTTCCCTCACCCGAATCCTAATTGTGCGATTCTGCTTGCGCGTGCAAAGGACTCCAACGCAAGAGCACTTGTCATTGAGGAAAATTCCGCCTGCGGCATAGTAAGACAAAAAGCTTCCTTCAACGAGCGTCGATCGTGTCGAGTACAGGAAAACATTTACGAGTCGACTTTTTCTGATTCCGCCGTCATACATCTAGATCTCCGATTAAGCGCCAATTACGCAAATGTCCTGAATTGTATTGGGTCGTCCGGAAAATTCGTGCCGACTTTGAAGGAAAATTCAAAGGCAACATTTTTTTATGTCGATAAATATTTATTGACTTATGTATGCACCGTTTTGTTTCACAACCTTTGTCCATCTTTCACGCAACTGGAAGATTCCATTCTCCCAGAACTTCTTAGGTTTCTCGACGAAAAACTCCTCAAGGTGGTTTTTTATGTCGATCAAAGAGTTGAAGTTCTTGCCGCTAAGAGAATTTTGCAAAGACCTAAATAAGTGAAAGTCTGAAGGTGCAATGTCTGGTGAATACGGTGGGTGAGGTAGCACATCCCAGCCAAACTCCAACAATTTTTGTCGGGTAGTCAAAGAAACATGAGGTCTGGCATTGTCCTGATGGAACACGACGCCCTTCCTATTAGCTAATTCTGGACGTTTTTCCTGAATCGCTGTCTTTAATTCGTCCAGTTGCGAGCAGTACTTATCTGCATTTATCGTTTGGTTGTGTGGTAGGAGCTCATAATATAGGATTCCTTTCCAATCCCACCAAACACAGAGCATGACTTTTTTTGGATGAAGGCCGGCTTTCGGAGTGGTTAATGCTGGTTCATTTCGCTTACCCCAGGATCTTTTTCGTTCTACATTGTTGTAAATGATCCATTTTTCGTCACCCGTCACTAATTGCTTCAAAAATGGTACGTTTTCGTTGCGCTTGTACAGCGAGTCGCAGATGGAAATGCGATCCATTAAATTTTTTCGGCCAAATTATGCGGAACCCATACATCATAGCGACTTACGTAACCAAGCTTCACTACATGATCGTGGACAGTGGTTTTCGATATTTTCAGTATCTCTGCTAATTCACGTGTCGTGTAGCGCGGGTTATTCTCGATCAGTGTCTTGATTTGGTCATCATCAGTAGTAGAGGGTCTGCCCGAGCGTTCTTGGTCTTTAAGGTTAAAATCACCAGCTCTAAACTTAGCGAACCACTTACGTACGGTTCTTTCAGCTAAAGCGCCTTCTCCGTAAACAGAACATATCGAATTTGTTGCTTGTGAGGCATTTTTGCCTTTCCGGTAATAGAAAAGCATCAAGTGTCTAAAATGTTCTTTGTTTTCTTCCATCTTCAAAAGAGTACAAAACTGACACGAATCAATTTATCTGAAACAACTTTTTTCCTAAAGATGCGTTGAAATGTCACCTTTAAGCATATGTATATAAATCGTATGTTTTCAGTAACATTGATATATTCAGACATGTTCCAACGCCATCTATTAAAAATCGGCACGAACTTTCCGGACGACCCAATAATATGAAATATCAGAAACGTAAAGTAAAACGGTATCAACGATACTGATTCTGATATATTTCATAAGTCAACTTTGGAATTGTAAATTAAGATAATTACAAAATATTTGTTCGTTTAAGGATTGTAATTTCTCTAGCGAGTGTTGACGAAGAAAAATTGCGTCAAACGTCGTACTCGTCGGTGTCGTCATCCGTTTCCCGAATGTCCGTGCAGGCGTGGCAGGTTTGGCCGACGTCGTCCCAACATTCGGGACAATGGACAAAGGGACATCCGGGCGTCGTACACCTACGAAACTGCGGGCCTCCGCGCGGCTCCACCTCGCCGCAGACGAGACACTTGCGACGCGCCCAGGCGAAGAATGCCAGCCAGCCGCAAAGCACCGGCCAGCGCAGCCTGAGGGCGAGCCACGGATCCATATCGTACTCCAGTCGACGAGTCCTGACCAGGGCCCTGATCTTGGCCCGCACAAACCTGGCGTCAGAGACAAGATCAAGATCGATAATGTATACAGGGTGATTCGTATAAAGTGACCGATTTAATTATTAGTGAAATTTGAAGACATATGAAAAAAGAGTTTATACCGATATGTTCGGTACAAAGGGGGACACCATATAACGGATACGATTGTTTTATGAGTGGAGGCGTTGAGGACGTTTCAAAGTCAACTTCTTTTTTTTAATGGGATGCTGTATTTTTTATTTTATAGGATAGTAGCCCTTTTTAATATAAATTCAATGATACATTACATAAAAACATTCAAGGTCAATCAAGGCCAAAAATACATGATAAAATAAAATTCAAATGTATGATCTGTATATCCGTCCGTCGTTCGCTTTGGCTCTCAGTATGTCTAGGTCTATGTTTATGAGCTGTGTTTTCCTTGGAAACTGCCATCATAATGTTATTATTACGAAGATTGTAAGGACAAGTGATGCTTACAAACGTTGCGAGTGCCAAAGCGAACGCAGCCTTAGTATGAGATTAGTCGTAGCACTGAACGTAATGGCTAATTACAATAATTCACAAATTGTAGACATTTTGATAACTTTTGGTGAATGTGGAAAAAGTGCAGCTGAAACTGCAAGAGTATTACATGAACGATATCCAGATCGACATAGACATAGTGCCCGTTCAATATTACGGATTATATCACGAGCAAGACAATTCATCTGTGTCGTCGAGTTCAAGGTGAAAACTTTGAACATTTATTGTGAGGAACAGAAATACAGATCATACATTTGAATTTTATTCTATCATGTATTTTTGGCCTTGATTGACCTTGAATGCTTTTATGTAATGTATCATTAAATTTATATTAAAAAGGACTACTATTCTATAAAATAAAAAATACAGCATCCCATTAAAAAAAAGAAGTTGACTTTGAAGTGTCCTCAACGCCTCCACTCATAAAATAATCGTATCCGTTATATGGTGTCCCCCTTTGTACCGAACATATCGGTATAAACTCTTTTTTCATGTCTTCAAATTTCACTAATAATTAAATCGGTCACTTTATACGAATCACCCTGTATATATATATATATATATATATATGTGTGTGCTTTGCTTCGCTAGATTCGAGTAACAAATTGCTAGTTGCGTGACTATGATAATATTATGATTCATCGAACAACCGTCGCAATATAATTTATCGCTCTCGTATACCTGGCGTATCCGAGTCTGCGTCTGAGACTCTCGTTGTAGAGGTACAGCACGCGCCTCTTCTCGCGCTTCCTATAAAAGAACGAGCAGATCACGCGTCTCAGCCGTTCGGTGTAAGCGGTCGTGTACAGCAATGCCCAAACGCCCACGTAGGTCGAGTAGATCTTGAAAATCACGTAATTTGGCACTCTGTTAGGTCTCGGTAAACACGCCTCGTTAGACACTACGGTCTTCACTCGTCTCTTTACGTTGAATTCCCGAATAACGCCGCGTATCAGAGAGGCGACCACCCCGGTCCCGCGAACTTCCAGAGTCATGTCGTGATGACCCGCCTGACGAATTGTTCGTATTAAGAAATTAAAAATCTAAATGCCTAAGTGAATCTCAAACCTGGGTATACTCCATGCGAGCGTGCCTTCTGACCAAATCGAGCGCCTCGAAGAAGAGCCTGTCCAACAGTATGAACGTCGTTACGCTGATCATCTCCAGGATCAGTCGCACTGTCTGGCCGGTCAGGTGCACTCGCTCGATTTTGTTCGGCTTTAGGCTGTACGGGTCCACGAACTTTAATCTCTCAATCTTTTTTAGCGGTAGCAGAGTCAGGCTACCACGAGCTTTTCGTCTCGCGTCGATCTTCCGGAAGTACGAAGTCACATACACATTGTCGTGCTCGATCTCAGTTAGATACTTATCGTGATACTTTTGAGCGCTCAGAATGATTCTCAAGAAAACGAATGATAGGCATCTAGATGACGATATAAAAATATATTTTATACGGTTATAGCGGGATATATGCGTATCGACAATTAACATTTTGAATAGGATAAACTTTGCTTAAGGGGGTATTCTAGTGTAAAAGCGGAATTTGTATGCTATTTTGGTGAATTTTTTTTTTAAAAAGTATAAGGTTTTTTGAGGCAGGGTTTTCCCTGCTTATTCATACATATTTGGTGTATGTTTCCAAATTTTTGTATTAGACAATAACTATAAATAAGCGCTGCACATGATATTAAATAAGAACATGAAAAAAAAGTTGGTCCATGGTTCCCATGATTTCAGCTGTTCTGCTCATCTGAAACAAAAAAACCGAAGAGATTCTTAATTAGTATGAGTGTGGCTATAGCAGGTACCAGAATGAAAAAAAAATGTTGAAAATTTAAAACATGACTTCATTGAGAAAATTAAGTTTCGATTTGTGCCATTTTTTTCCACCATTGAAGGGCTGTAGAAATTCCAAAAAACAATATTTCGACTTTATTGTGGTAGGGGCTATAGCCACACATATACTGAAGATGTGTGCAAAAGCTTGAGTCAATTGATTAACTGGTTTTTGAGATATCATGGGAACCAATTTGAGAAACATGGTTTCGAGAAAAACACGTTAAAGTTTTTCATACTGATTACATAGAGATAATGTTACTTACGATCAATCGGCTAGTCCAGGGCCATACAGGGGACATTCCTCTTGTTCGTAGAAGTCCTGCAGAGCTGATCTCTCTTCCCTGCGATTCGTTCTCTGATCTCGAGAGAAGTTAGTGGAGCGCCGCCCCGAGCGGGCGATACGAGCTTCGCTCCGGGAGTTTGCGTACATCACCGCTTGCTGACCAATACTAACTCCCATCACGTTCATAAGTTTGAAAATTGGCATAAATCCTTTATTGAAAATTATAACTGCCAAGAATGTTGCTATTTCAACAACTTTCACGCCAGCGTGGAGATGTTTTGGAGCAAAAGTCCAAATCAATGAATTTAGAGATTCATTGTACTATGTAACCTGTACTATACAAAGGCTCCAATTCAAATGTACGACCTTCAAAGAATAACGATCTTCCGATCCTACCTAAAATACTAACACAATGCTCTGGTGTGTGCCGCGCGGTCCAACCGCCGAGCGCGCGCCAGAGGCTTTTTTCTATTAGGTGCTATTACTTTGTTAATTTTGCGAATCGGGCTAAATCTTCTCGCAGACATATTTTCCATACCATATACTTACAAAATATGCCAAAAAAATTCGATTTTTCTGACATGCTACACTAGAATACCCCCTTAAAGAATTTGGTAAAAATGAGAGGTTCCTTCGTATAATAATTAAAGGATTAATAAGAGGTATATCATATAAAATAATATACCTTTTAATAATTATCATCACTGATTCAAATATCTTTTTGCGCGTGTTGAACTCCTGCATTATAGCCTGGGCAGCGTCCGTGGCATCGTGAAGATCGAGAATCACCGGCATCTTCTTCACTCTGTACTGCAGTTTTGCATCCTTGAGACTTTTGCTGAACGTATCTCTGGCTCCTTCGTGAAGAGGAAACGATGTTTCCAGTGATATCGCGGCGGATATGAATGTTGTTTCCAAGTGCTCGTTAACGTAAATCATTCATCGATGCAATTTATTTATTTATTCACTTTTTAAAGCAGCGTAGCCCTCGCCAATACCGGAATCTACTTTTCCCTCGGGATTGCAGATATTGGAACCACCGAGGGCCTGCACCAAATTGCACACGAAGGTGAGCTTCATAGGCCAGCACAGTAACCAGGCCGCGAAAACTGTCACCGTGTCGTAACACTTGTCATAAGCGTCACCGAACATGTCTCTGAAAAACTTGGTTGCATCAGTCCCTGTTATGCTCGTACAAGGCAAAAGCACATGAGCGTATGTGATTTAAGAATATAAAAACATATATTGTGTCTTTTTGCTTTACGAACTTTACAATAAATTTTATTAGTAATTAATTGTATTTGTGTGAATAAACAGCGCTGCAAAAAAGATAATAGCTTGCTAAACTTCTGCTTTCGATACCTTCGTAGATCCAGCCACGGATTATAAATATTAATATTTATATAATTAAATATTAATTTATAATTATTTAACTGATAAGATAAAAATGTGATGGTATTTATTGTATATTTCCATACGTAATTTCGTTTCCAAAATAATAATTTTCCTTCCAGACACGCAAATAACGCATTTGCGTGGTACAAAAATTCTATTCAAAATCTTAATTTTATAATCTATCTCACCTACATCGTTCGGCACCGCGGCTAAGCTGTTCTTCGCAGCGTGCCTCGACCTTCCTCTTATACTTCGCCTCGTAAACATCCGCTTCGGACTTCGCTTTTGCAATCTCTTTCTCATGTTTCTCCTCGATCTCGTCGCTCCTCTTTGTATCATCCTGAAGCTCGTCCAAATAGTCGTTCTCTTCTTTCAATCTCGTCATCTCCTCTTCGCCCTCGATTTCTTCGACTATCGGACTCATCAAATCTCTTACCGAGGATAAGGTGTCCTTCAATTCATTCGCATCCGTTTTCATGGCAAGCATCGCCTATATCGTTAGCAAGTCTCTTTGGCGTAAGACTCCTCTTTTATGAAATTCTCATAGTCGTAGTATCACGTTATTATGTAGCTATAAGCGAATACCTGCTGGAATGGCTTAAACATGAGATCGAAACGCGTCCTGGTGAGATTGTGCGTTAGCTGCGTCGTGCAGGCAAACGTTCTCACCACTTCTTTGCCGTTAAATGTTAGATTGAATATCGGGCCCGCTATCACGTATCCCAAGATGAGTGCCCTCAAAACGGTACGTCCAGATCGACCGAGAAATGTCGGAACAGTCAAAAGACAGATGCATCTTATCTACTTGACAAGCGCGTATTTTCGCTACTATTAAGGATACGCGTGAGGCACGAGCAATACAAATTAAGGGGGAGCCTGCTTTAGAACGCTGAAAATAAGGTATAATTTTACGAATTGTTTTGGAGAAACTATACAGCGGATCATTATAAAACTTTTATGCATTTATTAGTACATGTTTAAAGATAAAAAAATTATTTTTTTATTTGAATATATCGCCTGTAGAGGTCGTCCTGGAGGCATCTTACAAGTAACACTACCCAAGTGTCACACGCCGATTTTGATAAGCTTTGAATATGTTGTTGTCTAGGTCAAAATATGAGATACATATTTTTTTATATCGGCCCGTTTTGCCATTAAGGGGGTGAAACACCCTCTTGAAAATATCGGGTTTTATATTTCTTAGCGAATACCGTCGAAACAATAAAACATATAAGAAAAAGTTTCAAGTAAAAGTTTTATGGATTCTAATGTACTTTATAACAGTGCAATCAGATTTTTCGAAAATGTCATTTTTCGAAATTCCTTTCCCCCTCCACAATTTTTGAAAATTTTAAAATTTATCTTTCAGCAAAACTTCAAGCATATTTAACTACAATTCAACCATATATGATAAGATCATATTCTGAAAACGCATTTTTCAAAAATAAGCTAAAAGTACCTCTATATTGCTACATACGCGCCCCGTCCGTATTCTCGTATTTAATACGCTAGTTACTCCTGGCAACAGTTTTTTCGCACAGAGATAACAATGAAGTCGGGGGATTACTTTTAATTAACAAAATAAGTCAGGTTCTCGCCCTCTGCCGGACCCAGAAATGGTCAACGTAGAGCTGACAAGAAAATTTTACTTTTTTTTTTTTCAATATTTCTAAATTTGTTTGTTTTTTCTTTATAATTGCATATATACTAACATTTCTTATAAATCTGATTGCACTGTTATAAAGTACATTAGAATCCATAAAACTTTTACTTGAAACTTTTTCGTATATGTTTTATTGTTTCGACGGTATTCGCTAAGAAATATAAAACCCGATATTTTCAAGAGGGTGTTTCACCCCCTTAATGGCAAAACGGGCCGATATAAAAAAATATGTATCTCATATTTTGACCTAGACAACAACATATTCAAAGCTTATCAAAATCGGCGTGTGACACTTGGGTAGTGTTACTTGTTAGTGCAGTCGGCATTGCAAATTGGTGAGCATTCTCCTGCCTCCAAATTTCACCCAAACTGAAAAATTGAAATATTTTCTCGTTATTTATGAATTCCCATCGTCGATGAACCTTTAATATTCATAAAAACATTAAGTTAAACAATTACTTTTGCATGAAAAAGTTCAAAAACTTTGCCTAAAAATCGTACTTTTGTGTTCTAAGCTCCACCATTTTGGCACTTTTCAACTTTTTTCTCCTCTCTTTGGTTCATCGACGATGGGAATTCATAAATAACGAGAACATATTTCAATTTTTCAGTTCAGACGAAATTTGGAGGCAGGAGAATGCTCACCAATTTGCAATGCCGGCGACGCGGCTGCACCAAGACTTCTCCAGGACGACCTCTACAAGCGATATATTCAAATCAAAAATAATTTTTTTATCTTCAAACATGTACTAATAAATGCATAAAACTTTGATGCATTTATTAGTACATGTTTAAAGATAAAAAAATTATTTTTTGATTTGAATATATCGCCCGTAGAGGTCGTCCTGGAGGCATCTTAGTGCAGCCGGCATTGTAAATTGCTGAGCATTCTCCTGCCTCCAAATTTCACCCAAACTGAAAAATTGAAATATTTTCTCGTTATTTATGAATTCCCATCGTCGATGAACCTTTAATATTCATAAAAACATTAAGTTAAACAATTACTTTTGCATGAAAAAGTTCAACAACTTTGCCTAAAAATCGTACTTTTGTGTTGTAAGCTCCACCATTTTGGCACTTTTCAACTTTTTTCTCCTCTCTTTGGTTCATCGACGATGGGAATTCATAAATAACGAGAACATATTTCAATTTTTCAGTTCAGACGAAATTTGGAGGCAGGAGAATGCTCACCAATTTGCAATGCCGGCGACGCGGCTGCACCAAGACTTCTCCAGGACGACCTCTACAAGCGATATATTCAAATCAAAAATAATTTTTTTATCTTCAAACATGTACTAATAAATGCATAAAACTTTGATGCATTTATTAGTACATGTTTAAAGATAAAAAAATTATTTTTTATTTGAATATATCGCCCGTAGAGGTCGTCCTGGAGGCATCTTAGTGCAGCCGGCATTGTAAATTGCTGAGCATTCTCCTGCCTCCAAATTTCACCCAAACTGAAAAATTGAAATATTTTCTCGTTATTTATGAATTCCCATCGTCGATGAACCTTTAATATTCATAAAAACATTAAGTTAAACAATTACTTTTGCATGAAAAAGTTCAAAAACTTTGCCTAAAAATCGTACTTTTGTGTTCTAAGCTCCACCATTTTGGCACTTTTCAACTTTTTTCTCCTCTCTTTGGTTCATCGACGATGGGAATTCATAAATAACGAGAACATATTTCAATTTTTCAGTTCAGACGAAATTTGGAGGCAGGAGAATGCTCACCAATTTGCAATGCCGGCGACGCGGCTGCACCAAGACTTCTCCAGGACGACCTCTACAAGCGATACATTCAAATCAAAAAATAATTTTTTTTATCTTTAAACATGTACTAATAAATGCATCAAAGTTTTATAATGATCCGCTGTATAGTTTCTCCAAAAACAATTCGTAAAATATACCTTATTTTCAGCGTTCTAAAGCAGGCTCCCCCCTTAAGTTAAATTGAGTGAAGTAAGAAAAGAGATTACCTGTATCGATGACGCGCATCCTATCGATAACATCGCGACAAGGATAGCTCCCAGAGAGATACTGGTATACGTGTCAAATCGTAGATCGACGATTATGCCGTCGTAAAGCACGACAGCTGCGACGAGTCCGAAGAGAAATCCGATAAGGGCCCTCGCTTTTCGATGAGTGCCGATTGGGTCGTAGCAGATGTGAAAGAGGGTCGGGCATTTTTTCAGATAATATTTCAGGAAACCCCTTTGCACTTTCTCGATCGCACGACCGCAACGATTAATCCGCTCCAAGCCGGGCATCGTTTCTTTTTCTTCCTCTTTTTTTGTGAAGTTAAAAGTACCTCCTACTTTGTGTCGCAGATTATGAAACGCGAGACCTGCAGCTTATTGCCAAGTTCTGATCCCTGAAATAAGGCGAATGTGAGTGAATGTTTTTGCTACAAAACATATTTTTCATATGCCTATATATACACGGCGGAGTAGTTGGTCGGGATATTACGTGTGATCATGCACGGATCAATTTTATGCGCCACGGCAGAGAGCAACGATGCAACGTAGCAATCATCAGTGATTTATGCAAGGACAAAATTCTTTCGAGGAATGCAAATCTACGAATTAAAGAAATTTCGCAAGGACAAGATCATAACAAGTATATCATTCGTTGCGCAAGTCGTCGAGAAAGTCGAGGTCGCGTAGAAATAAATCTACATCGCGCGTAGAATGCGGATCAACAAGAACTTTTCTCGTCCACGGCACGTAAATGTTTTACTCCCACCGTCCACCGTGTTTACCCGTTTAAACGTTTCTGTTTTCTGATGCAAATATACGATAATAATTAATTATAAATGCATAAAACAAAAAAAGTGAAGGATCAATTCCGTCAATCAATCTCTCTCGCATAATTCATCGCACCAGGATACGCAATATTACTTGTAATCGCAGCGAGATGATTAAGAGTAATCGCAGTAACATGTAATGATCTCAAGAAAACAAAATAAACGAGAGGGGAATTTTCTGTATTTGTGGAACGAGCTTTAAGCTCGGCTAGGCAGCAAATCGCTTCATATTGCGCACTGCGCCTCGTATTTTCCTCGATAAATTATGGCGAGGACGTGCACGAGACAATTTCGTGCAACTAACGAACCGTATCCGATCCCTTATAAGACATCCGAACTAATGAGCGCCATGAGCAGTGAATCAGAAGCAACGCAATCTCGCCAATCTCGTCCGATACGATGAGGCACTTGGTCGCGCTTCTCCCCGTGTACGCCCTTTTGTCATCCGCCGTCGTTCTCGCCGACGACGTGCAGTACACCACGAAATTCGACAATGTAGACGTCGACGCGGTGATAAACAACGAGAGGCTGTTGAACGGATACGTGGGTTGTCTGCTCGATCGGAATCCCTGCACTCCGGACGCAGCGGAACTCAAAAGTAAGTGCGTCGAGGATGCGTCGAGTCGCAGAGCGTTTCCTGCGGCTGTTTCAATTAACTCCGGTTAATTTAATCGTCGATTAACTTACAGGACGACCAACATAAAATATTATTTATGTACAAGAAGTATATTATTAGAGATTTTTTTTATTGGGTTGGCCAAAAAGTAATTGCGTTTTTTTATATAAATAAAAGGCGAATTTTTCATGGGAAACAAAAACTTTATTAAACAATATATTGTCCATTTTGTTTGATTATCTTTTGCCATTTTTCAGGCAACTTCATGATTCCGCGCTCAAAAAAGTTCTATCTTTTTCAGCAAAAAACTATTCCAACAACGATTTCATATCCTCATCAGCAGTAAAGGTTTTACCATTCAAGGCGTTTTGCAAAGAACGAAACGAATGGTAATCCGATGGCGCCAGGTCTGGCGAATATGGTGGATGTGGTAACATCATGGTAACACGTCCCATCCAAGCTGCAACAATTTTTCACGAGTGACCAAACTTGTACGTGGTCTAGCGTTATCGTGGTGAAACACAACGCCTTTGCGATTCACCAATTCTCGACGTTTCTGTTTGATGGCATCATTTAATTTATCCAGTTGACGACAGTATACGTCTGAATTAATGGTTTGATTCCTCGCAAGCGGCTCAAAATACACAATACCTTAAAGTCCCACCAGACTGACAGCATAATCTTTCTTTGGTGAATATCTGCTTTTCAAGTGCTTCGAGCAGGTTCATCACGATCTTTTTCGTTTGACGTTGTTGTAGACGATCCATTTTTCGTCGCCTGTTATCATGCGTTTCAAAAATCGATCATTTTCCTCACGTTTCAAAAGAGAATCGCAGGTGTCAATACGCTTAGTGAGATGAATTTCTTTCAGCTCATGTGCTACCCAAATATCGAGCTTACTAATGTATCCGAGTCGTTTTAAATGGTTTTCAACACTCGATTTCGATATGTTAAAATTCTCAGCAATCTCTCGTGTCGTTAAACGCCGATTGGAATCGATCAGTGCCTTTATTTTGTCATCATCAATTTCGATTGGCCTTCCTGAGCGTGGTGCATCTTTCACATTAAAATCTGCAGATCGAAATTTAGTAAACGAATTTTGACACTGCCGCAGTTTTAAAGCATCTTCGCCATATACATGACATAACTTTTTATGAGCTTGCACAGCGTTTTTCCCTTTTCGGAAGTAACAAAACAAAATATGACGAAAATGTTCTTTTTGATTTTCCATTTTGAAATCGACGGCAAACAAACAATTGTTAACGAAATCGCGTACTTTCTTTTTCTAAAACAAGCTTGAACCGTGAGTTGTTAACCTACATAATGAATTTGCGGTTTAGAATGAAGTTAGTTACATTTCAAGACATGTATGTCCATCTATTGGGAAAAAACGCAATTACTTTTTGGCCAACCCAATATGTTAATCGCCCTGCAAGTTACTCGACGAATTAAATTAATCGGAGCTTGGTCGAAGTGGCCCTGAAAGTTGTTCGACAAAAACAAGCAAAATCGATTTATTTGTAACATTTGGCTTACGATGTCGTCGTCTTGTCACGCCGGCATCTCTCGATCCATCTGACTTTTCTCAGAGAATCTGCCGGATGCGTTGGAGCACGACTGCGCCGGATGCAGCGAGGCGCAGAAGAACGCGGCTGACAAAATCTCTCACCATCTGATCGACAACAAGCAGGACGATTGGAAGCTGCTGGAGGACAAGTACGACCCTACCGGGGCGTACCGCCGACGTTACCTGGAGAGCAAGGGAACATCCAACTCCAAGGAAGGAAGCAGGTTCGATTAATTGACGTCCGCCAACGTTCTAAGGACGCGTATGCAGCGGTTTCGACCTTGGCTATCCTTTGGATCTGATTGCTTATCAATCTCGCTACACGACGGTCACACTTTACGTAACGATTGCGTAATGGAAATATCTCTGTCGCGTTTTTATTAATATATCCTTCAGAATGAAAACTCTTCTACGAAGAGGAACGTCCGAATTTTCTTCACATTTCTTCCACAAATTCGTTCAGATATTCATTCCGGTAAATAAATAAATTGCCCCGTTTTTCTCTCGCTATCAACGTCGAATAAGTTTTCCTGCACAGATTGTAATTTTTGCACGTAGAAATAGGCATAATTTACGTATGATTGCCGTTGCATTACGGTAAAGGAAACATCATTTCCCATTGAGTCTGACGCTATCGAGGAGATTCCGACGGAAGTGATAACGATCTTGGAATAATAATAGCCAATTTGTCATTGCATTTTGCGCTTAATAAGCTGTCTGCTTTATCGGTAGTGGTACGGCGAGTACTTGTGTCCGTCGATAGATTCCGCTTCGTGATTGCATCTCACGATCGCCCGCAATTGCCCGTAACGAGAGTCTCGCGCTCTCGCAATTAACCGGAATTCCACGTTCTAATCACTTCTCTCTCAGGATCTCTTCTTTTCCGTAAGTTTCGAAGATTTCTGCAAAAAACTATATGTTACTGAAGTGATGTAATAGTCGTAAATACAATTATGAAACAAACATGGCGCTGTTCTCTTCAGAGTTATTACGGCTACGATTATCATAATTATTATCGCGTATTACCGATTGGCATTACTACCCAGATAGCCAAGTCTGCCGAAAGCAAATGATGCTAACTATCTGCTATCAACTATTGCCAGCCAAAAGACAACAAATTTGATACAGAAGTTGTTGTTAACGATTAATTCGACAAATTGGTGCCAGAAATGTAACAGAGCTTGCTCACAAAATCTAAGAACAGGTTGGCGGCAGAAACCGAGCAGAATCCGCAAACATGGCTTGAAGTCGGATTGTCGACAGAAACCGAGCAAGATTTGCGCGCGCGGAATCTAACGGCGGATTGGCAGCAGAAACCGAACAGGATCCGCAGCTTTTGACACAATTCAAATTTAAACGGCTATGAATACGTGTTTTCGCTCCGCACCGCTACGCGGTGCACGCGTCGAGTTCTTACTCGATGTTAAGATTTATCCTAACAGTTATATAAGTTAATATACGCGCCTTGGCATGATAATATTAATTTTTCTGAACATTTTTGCACTCGCGGCACAGAGGCTCCCATGGACAACGTCCACGTAGTTCACGCACGCCACATGCAATCTGAAGTTCGAAAGCGAAATTCGGACTTCGGATTAGAATAAATTAACAATAAGAGAGAGATTATGCAACGAACTGTCAGAAAGACACATCAAGCCAAATGTACTTTAATTTAACAAACAAACAAATGCGTTCTTTTAACAATTTATAGTGTGTTAAAAGTAAACACATGCTTTAATATATCGTAAATATGAATGGCCAAAAGCTGCAGATTCTGTTCGGTTTCTGCCGTCAATCTGCCGTCAATCTGCCGTCAGATGTTAACAGATCCTGCTCGGTTTCTGCCGCCAATCTGCCGTCAGAGTCTGTTAGCAGGCTCTGCTGGCAGATCACTATCCTAACGCGGACATAACGGATGCCAACTTGCTATCAACTTCTGCAGTAATCTGTTGCCAATCTGCTGGCAGATTGCACACATTTTGCTTACCCGGATAGCCAAGTCTGCCGAAAGCAGATGATGCTAACTATCTGCTATCAACTATTGCCAGCCAAGAGACAACAAATTTGATACAGAAGTTGTTGTTAACGATTAACTCGACAAATTGGTGCCAGAAATGTAACAGAGCTTGCTCACAAAATCTAAGAACAGGTTGGCGGCAGAAACCGAGCAGAATCCGCAAACATGGCTCGAAGTCGGATTGTCGACAGAAACCGAGCAAGATTTGCGCGCGCGGAATCTAACGGCGGATTGGCAGCAGAAACCGAACAGGATCCGCAGCTTTTGACACAATTCAAATTTAAACGGCTATGAATACGTGTTTTCGCTCCGCACCGCTACGCGGTGCACGCGTCGAGTTCTTACTCGATGTTAAGATTTATCCTAACAGTTATATAAGTTAATATACGCGCCTTGGCATGATAATATTAATTTTTCTGAAAATTTTTGCACTTGCGGCACAGAAGCTCCCATGGACAACGTCCATGTAGTTCATGCACGCCACAAGCAATTTGAAGTTCGAAAGCAAAATTCGGACTTCAGATTAGAATAAATTAACAATAAGAGAGAGATTATGCAACGAACTGTCAGAAAGACACATCAAGCCAAATGTACTTTAATTTAACAAACAAACAAATGCGTTCTTTTAACAATTTATAGTGCGTTAAAAGTAAACACATGCTTTAATATATCGTAAATATGAATGGCCAAAAGCTGCAGATTCTGTTCGGTTTCTGCCGTCAGAGTCTGTTAGCAGGCTCTGCTGGCAGATCACTATCCTAACGCGGACATAACGGATGCCAATTTGCTATCAACTTCTGCAGTAATCTGTTGCCAATCTGCTGGCAGATTGCACACATTTTGCTTACCCGGATAGCCAAATCTGCCGAAAGCAGATGATGCCAACTATCTGCTATCAACTATTGCCAGCCAAAAGACAACAAATTTGATACAGAAGTTGTTGTTAACGATTAATTCGACAAATTGGTGCCAGAAATGTAACAGAGCTTGCTCACAAAATCTAAGAACAGGTTGGCGGCAGAAACCGAGCAGAATCCGCAAACATGGCTCGAAGTCGGATTGTCGACAGAAACCGAGCAAGATTTGCGCGCGCGGAATCTAACGGCGGATTGGCAGCAGAAACCGAACAGGATCCGCAGCTTTTGACAGTATTCAAATTTACACGGCTATGAATACGTGTTTTCGCTCCGCACCGCTATGCGGTGCACGCGTCGAGTTCTTACTCGATGTTAAGATTTATCCTAACAGTTATATAAGTTAATATACGCGCCTTGGCATGACAATATTAATTTTTCTGAACATTTTTGCACTCGCGGCACAGAGGCTCCCATGGACAACGTCCACGTAGTTCACGCACGCCACATGCAATCTGAAGTTCGAAAGCGAAATTCGGACTTCGGATTAGAATAAATTAACAATAAGAGAGAGATTATGCAACGAACTGTCAGAAAGACACATCAAGCCAAATGTACTTTAATTTAACAAACAAACAAATGCGTTCTTTTAACAATTTATAGTGCGTTAAAAGTAAACACATGCTTTAATATATCGTAAATATGAATGGCCAAAAGCTGCAGATTCTGTTCGGTTTCTGCCGTCAGAGTCTGTTAGCAGGCTCTGCTGGCAGATCACTATCCTAACGCGGACATAACGGATGCGAATTTGCTATCAACTTCTGCAGTAATCTGTTGCCAATCTGCTGGCAGATTGCACACATTTTGCTTACTGGGTAATAATTCGTACGAAAAAGATTTAGGCTAAGCTCATGCGAGACGATGCCAGGCGAGGTAATGCTTAATCGTTCGGAAAGACTTCCTCGTGCTACCAAGAGAAATGCGATGAAGGACGGCCTCTCTTCTCGACCGATCCTTTTTATAGTTTCGGATTACCGAAAATATCTCATAGCCCCGGATATTCGGCACTTAACGCGGGTGGTCATCACGCTAGGACAACCCCCCTCGCGTGATTCTCGGAAGCACTAAGGTCTAAATCGGGAAAAAAAACGAAGTGAAAGAGGGAACTCAATAAACTCGCGGCTCTATCCACGGATAGAGCATTTGTAGGACTGAAAGAAAAAAGAAAAAAACAAGACATTGAATTTTTAATTTGAGCAATTTTGAAATTGTAAAGCGCACTTTCAGAGACCGACGCATGCGGGGGATGGAGGCGCGAGTTTTGAAATTATATTGACGTTCGCGAAAAAAAAGAGGATCGATTTACTGACAATCCTGCTCGTGATCGAGATGCAAACTTCGTCGAGAGTCTCGAGCTTAACCTACAAAAAAAAAGACCGAAGAAATGGAGATAGAGCAATCCGGTTGTCAGTCAGCGCGTGATTAAGAAGGGACTCGTTCGAGATACGAAAGGCGAGACGAACAATCGCCGCGCAATTTATCAAGCTTTCCGTACGATGTCCCGAACGTCTTAAAGGGGGACTGAATTGATCGAAGCGAGCGACTCAACAATTACCGGAAATTACACACCGATCCGGGTGAAAGGAGGGAGGAAGGAGAAGGAGGAGGAGGAGGAGGGAGAGAGAAAGAGAGAGCTCGTTCTCGAAAGCTCGAAAACGATTTGGATCGAGGGAAGAGCGAGCCGCTGTTGCGATTTGATGCACTACACCGCACGTACACGAACGCGCGTACGTATGTACGTATGTACGAATACACGGGCATGGCACACGCATATTCGCGCGCGCGAGAGAGAGAAAGAGAGAGGGAGGGAGAAAGAGAGAGGAGCGCTTGCACACCTTCCCGCACGGGAAGGTAACAGGCAGGCTATCGTGGTTATTAAGGAAACAGACGAAGGAACGAAACGAAGGAACAAGCGCGTTGGGTGGTCTCGCCCCGCTGTTTATGGGGCACTGCATCTGCTGGCCCCGTATAACCCTCCGCGAGCGAGCGAGTGAGCGCGACCTGTGTGGTCCCACCTTACGTCCGACTTTACATTCGATTCACTACTTGCTAATGGTAGTCGCATTAGCATTAGGTTGCCCGGCTGTCTCTCCCGTACGATACGCCGCGACCAACGAAACCTGCTGTTGTGCAATTTTTCGTCACCGGTCGGGGAGTAGCCGGCCGTCGCGATCATGATCGAAATTGAGATCGAGATCGAGGTCGGACGGACGGCGACGATCCACCGCGTAACGAGCCCGCGTGTGCCTCGTGGCCGCGCGCCTCCCGTCGTATTTGGCAAATCGAGAGCGAACGAGTACGCGTGCGCGCAAGATGGGTGGGTGCAGCGGCGCGAAAGATTCACCGAATGCCAAGTTCAAAGTGCGCTTACGCGCAATTCTCCCCACATCATGATCTTTATTAATTTTTATGGCAATTAAAATCGTGAACGATCGCTTCAGAATTACTAGATGGCTCCCTAGATGCAGCGAGCATGGAAAATCTCACCACAAATCACAATTCGCAATTTTTATTACGTTTGCGAATCAAAGTCGGCCTAATTATACGATTTAATAATTAATAATTTTTCCTTGCATGATAATTAATATAGCCATTTAGTGCAGAATCGTATCAAAGGATTATCTTTTTCGATATCTTCGTTGCGGGATACGCAGATGCGGAAGTACGACTATTTATACAGGGTGGCCCATTTTAATTTATACAGTCGAGTTTTTAAAACACTAAAAGAGATACGAAAAAATGTTTCAGACAAACATGTCACGATTTCGAGGGGGACATAAGATGATACCATTGGTTTGACCTTGAATAGTCGTTTGAAGGTCACGCGAAGATCACCTTCAATTTCTTAAATTGAAACCCCAACTTTTTATTGCAGATTCTTATTCTCCATCGAAAAGTAAGTAACTTTTGTCTGAAACATTTTTCCGAAAAATGTCATCTTATGTCCTTAAAATGATCTTCAAGATGAGTTTTGAGGACATTTTAAGGACATAAGATGACATTTTTCGGAAAAATGTTTCAGACAAAAGCACATTCGCGTCGCACATATGAGCAAAGTATGTGTGCCAATGTGTGCGGCATGTTGAACGAGGGCCGATATGACCGTGTTAGCGATTGGTCACGGTTGTGGGTGCGCCATATGTGCGACCGTCTCAAACGGGCTACCTGTCTTTAGGGTCGTAACGCCGGGTCGGCTTTTGACGAGCAAATGAATGATTTCGAGAATCGAACCTGGTTATGCGACAAGCCACAATCCATAATGCACCCCGACCACTAAATATCGAGCTCAAGGCTGATGTTACATTCCCAGATAGCCAAACCTGCACGAACAAATTCTGAGCAGTGTCTGCAGTAAATTTTTGATGTCAGAAAGGCAACAGAGTTTATACAGAAGTTGCTCTTTCAGATGATGTTATCAAACTGTTATCAGAAATGCAATAGTGTCTGCTGACAGGCAATGTGAGCAGATTGGCAGCAGACACCGAGCAGAATCTGCAGCTTTTGACACAATTCAAATTTAAACGGCTATGAATACGTGTTTTCGCTCCGCACCGCTACGCGGTGCACGCGTCGAGTTCTTGCTCGATGTTAAGATTTATCCTAACAGTTATATAAGTTAATATACGCGCCTTGGCATGACAATATTAATTTTTCTGAAAATTTTTGTACTTGCGGCACAGAGGCTCCCATGGACAACGTCCACGCACACCGCAAGCAATCTGAAGTTCGAAAACAAAATTCGGACTTCAGATTAGAACAAATTAACAATAAGAGAGAGATTATGCAACGAACTGTCAGAAAAACACATCAAGCCAAATGTATTTTAATTTAGCCATATTGCCCACATTGTTTTTACTGGATATATATTTCATTCTTATTATTGTGTATTTCTTTTCAATTTTGGATTTCTTTCCCATTGAAAATAAAGAAAAATAGCAATTTAAATAGCAGTATGGATTAGGGGTCATTTTAACAGCTGATTATGTACAGAATCTGCTCAATTTCTGCTGCCAAACTGCTCTCAAGTTATGTGCGCAGGCTCTGCTCTCAATCTGCTGACAATCTGCTACCAGGTTACGTGTACAGACTCTGCGCGATTTCTGCTGCCAATCTGCTCACATTACCTGTCCAGCAGGCTCTGTCGGCAGAACCCGAGCTTAATGCGGACACAGATGGCTACGGTTTTGGTTTGGGATTCTGATCGAATTTGTTACCAATCTGCGGGCATGTTGGTATCATTTTGCTGGGTTCATACGCAAAATATTTGTCGGCCATAGCGATTAGTTATCGAATCGAGAAGTTCTAGAGTTTCTAATAGAAACTTTCTATCGATATTCTAAGAATTCTCTATCATCTGATAGTTAATTGATATGTTCGACAAACATTTCGTCGTATGTAGCCGTCTGTTTGCGCAACTGTTTACTCTCACCGTAAACATATATATATATACAGGGTGTTTCCTAAGTAAGTAGACAAACTTAAGGAGGATATTCCTTGGCTTATTTTAAGAAGAAAAGGTCATATAAACATATGTCCTAAACTGCTTTGTTTTCCAAAAAACAGTACATCACTGTTTTCGTTCACTTTTCGTTTATTATAGAACAGTTTGTGTTGTTGCAAATGAAACAAATGAAAAACAATAGTAACCAAAAAGAAAAATTATAACGAAAAAGAAAATAGTAACTAAAAAGAAAAATAATAACATCACAGTAACTGCTGAAAATGTCCACCTGCAGCCATGATACACGCCTCGACTCTCCTTTCCATTGATTGACGTACACGCTCAAAAATACCTGGAGTGTTACGTGTTCTTTCACATCCATCTATTATGCGATTTCTGAGATCTTCTTCGTTTTGAATAGGTGTAGCGTAAACTAAAGATTTAAGCTGTCCCCATAGAAAAAAATCTACTGGATTTAAGTCTGGGGATCTTGCAGGCCATAAATGGTTTGGTCTTTGAGTACCTCGACCGATCCATCGATTGGCAAACTTCCTGTTCAAAAATTGACGAACTGCTAAGCTAAAGTGGGGTGGAGCGCCATCATGCATAAACCACATTCTATTTCTGAGCATGAGTGGAATATCTTCCAAAGGTAGCTCATCTTCAAGAAAATGTAGATACGAAGCACCATTAAGTCTCAAGGGAAGAAAGACAGAACCAATAAAAAAATCACCAATAATTCCCACCCATACATTAAATGCAAATTGAACCTGAAAGTGAGATTCTAATATTGCATGTGGGTTTTCATCACACCAAAGATGGTTATTATGGAAATTTACGATAGCGTTTCTCGAGAAATTAGCCACCATCCCCACTCCATCCCCACCGCTGTTGACTCGTACTGCAAAAGCACGCTATCCGAAAAGTGAACGAAAACAGTGATGTACTTTTTTCGGAAAACAAAGCAGTTTAGGACATATGTTTATATGACCTTTTCTTCTTAAAATAAGCCAAGGAATATCCTCCTTAAGTTTGTCTACTTACTTAGGAAACACCCTGTATATATATATATATATATATATACAGGGTGGGGCAATAACTATTACCACCTTAAATATCTTCTAATTTATAAGGTCCAGAGGAAAATTTATGTAATCAAAATTATACGGTACGAAGGGGGCTAACATATGGCGATAATAATTTTTGTCCTGGTGGAGGCGCTTCGAAGATATCAAGGTCACCTTCATTTTTTTTAATAGGTTCGGTATGTTTTTTTTCCATAATTTTATAGAGGAGCTTAAAACAAGTACGGAACTCATGACACAAAATTATTGAACAAGATTAAATGTAAATGAAAAGGATAAAAAATACATTTTTATATTAAATGAAATTTACGTTTAAAAGATGTACGAAATGACGCTTTATTAGTATGTTTTGTCGGAATGTTTTGATTTTGACATTCCTCATAAATGAGGATCAACTTGTTCTTCAAACGGATACATCGATGAAAATAAATAGTGACGTAAACTTATTTCAATGAAAACAAAGACCCTTTGAAGGCCATCTTAATAAGTTCACAGGATAAGATAAACATAAAAAGTAGTATCGATAGATAAGTCAATCGTGCAAGATGTATTCATTTGAAGAACAAGTCGACATGATGGAGAATGATCTCATTTATGGAGAATGTCAAAAAAATTCAGTGAGAGCGCAAAATTTATACGCTGAACGATATCCTAATCGCACTCAGCCTTCGCGTCGAACATTTAAAATCCTATTTATTTTGATATATATATATATATATATATCAATAAAATGGTAATGGGTTCAAAGGATTTACAGAGAAATGATTCTCGAACTGAATTCTGCGTGGTCGATGATTCAGAAGGTCGAATCTATGAGCGAAACCGAGCAGGCGCCGTCATGGCCAGCACCGACGTCGTCGTCGCCGCCGCCTGCGGGGTGAAAAATACTTGCGCGGCCAAGCGCCTGCCGCTTCGTTCGCAACCCGATCGTTCGACCGACGAAGAAGGCATCGATCTCGCAATTGATCGATCGGTCAGCCCGAGCCTCGGATAAGATACTGTCGTCGTTCTCCGATTCTGTCCTACTCATCGTTCGACGTTCAACGGACCACACGCGCCTCTTGTCGCCTTTCTCTCGTCCTTTCGCAATCTATCCACTCGACCGGCGCATTCTATTCTTCGCCGTAGCGCTACTTTATTATCGTCGCGCAACCGGATACCTCGGTGCTTGTACTTTTCGCATTTCCATGGTTACCCTTCTCCCCGGGTGATCGCAAATGGTAAATGACAATGACAGGATGACAAATTCTTTATACAAAACGACCAAACGAGGCAGAGATCAATGAAGCGAGCAACTCTCTTCGACGGGAGACGATAAACGGGGAAGGTAAACTCGTTGCTCGATTCAACGTCGTTGAATCCCGGTTTGTTAGTCATCCCATGTCTGAATATCGGTATTTCATGACCTTTTATTACGGATTTGCCGTGGAAGGTTCGAACGGAGTGGACAGGCACGTGCGTCTGGTTTCTCATCACGCCGCGATCACGTTTGCGGAATTGATTCTCGGAATGAAAGGCGTTCGCGTCGCATTAAGATGAAAATTTCGGTCGCCACCGCGCGCGCGAGCGAGTATCGCTTTCGAGGAACGAGGACAAGAGACAAGTTGTGACTTCTTCGGCGGGGCAGAAGAGGGAGGAGAGGATTCCCCTCTGCCAGCAGCGAGAGGGCCACCCACGTCGAGGGCGCAAAGGCGATATTTAGAGGAAGGCAAATCTCTTCTGGACCACCCACGTTGCCGTTTCTCGTCGCCGCAGCCTGGGCTACCTTATTCCAGGGTGCGCATCGTGTCGTCGTGTGGGTCCCGCAGCACGAAACCAAGCGGTCCTCTAGCGTATATATCGATCCTCGAGAACATCAGCACGATTCTCAGGCGATTGCCTGATTAGTTTGCTACGATTTTCTCGTTTCCTGTCCACGGGATATTTCTCTCGCAACAGCTCCCGTTCTCGACCTCTCGCGTGTGAGCGAGCAGCCATCGATTCCTCATCTCGCATCATCTCGGAAATGTGAAATGCTCCGGCAACTGACGATCTCGTCCGATTTGGCGGAAGTAATCTGATGAATGAAATTTCTCTCTTATACAGGGTGTCCCGGGTTTTAACCGACAAACTGCGGGAGCATATTCTACTAGTGGAAATAAAAAAAATTCTTATATCGAGTTTGCTTAGAAATGCTTTATTACAAAGTTGTAAACCAATATTGAAAAGAAATATGAGATAAGTAACAACGGATTTTTTCACAAAAATATAAATTATCTACGCAATGATTTAGTGACGCATTTCAAAATGTTGTCCTTGCATATCGATACAAGCTAGACGTCGACGTAGTACAGAATTTGTTACGGTGCGACATTCCTGAAAATTTTGTTGCATCTCAGTAACTGAATTAGTAATTCGTTGCTTTAAATCTATCTGGTACTCTCCTGTTGGGAAATCTACGTTGATGCTCTCGTACGGCAGCTCGTGCATTCCCGTCACAGAATCCGTACGCGAAATGAATATCGGTGTGTTCCTCATTCGAAAACACTTTTGGCATTCTGATAGTAATTGCTAGTTGACACGACGATTGAAATCTAACGGCTACTGTTGTGAAAGTAACAATCATACTGAATCGTTTCAACATAGTGAACATGAATACATGTGAATACACATAACACAAACATCTTCGACCTTCCAAATTCTACACTATGTTCCGTTGTCACTTATCTCATATTTCTTTTCAACATTGGTTTATAACTTTGTAATAAAGCATTTCTAAGCAAACTCGATATAAGAATTTTTTCTTATTATATTATATATATATATATATGTATATATACAGGGTGTCCCGGGTTTTAACCGACAAACTGCGGGGGCATATTCTACTAGTGGAAATAAAAAAAATTCTTATATCGAGTTTGTTTAGAAATGCTTTATTACAAAGTTGTAAACCAATATTGAAAAGAAATATGAGATAAGTAACAACGGATTTTTTCACAAAAATATAAATTATCTACGCAATGATTTAGTGACGCATTTCAAAATGTTGTCCTTGCATATCAATACAAGCTAGACGTCGACGTAGTACAGAATTTGTTACGGTGCGACATTCCTGAAAATTTTGTTGCATCTCAGTAACTGAATTAGTAATTCGTTGCTTTAAATCTATCTGGTACTCTCCTGTTGGGAAATCCACGTTGATGCTCTCGTACGGCAGCTCGTGCATTCCCGTCACAGAATCCGTACGCGAAATGAATATCGGTGTATTCCTCATTCGAAAACACTTTTGGCATTCTGATAGTAATTGCTAGTTGACACGACGATTGAAATCTAACGGCTACTGTTGTGAAAGTAACAATCATACTGAATCGTTTCAACATAGTGAACATGAATACATGTGAATACACATACATAAACATCTTCGACCTTCCAAATTCTACACTATGTTCCGTTGTCACTTATCTCATATTTCTTTTCAACATTGGTTTATAACTTTGTAATAAAGCATTTCTAAGCAAACTCGATATAAGAATTTTTTCTTATTATATTATATATATATATATATACAGGGGTGTCCCGGGTTTTAACCGACAAACTGCGGGGGCATATTCTACTAGTGGAAATAAGAAAAAATTCTTATATCGAGTTTGCTTAGAAATGCTTTATTACAAAGTTGTAAACCAATATTGAAAAGAAATATGAGATAAGTAACAACGGATTTTTTCACAAAAATATAAATTATCTACGCAATGATTTAGTGACGCATTTCAAAATGTTGTCCTTGCATATCGATACAAGCTAGACGTCGACGTAGTACAGAATTTGTTACGGTGCGACATTCCTGAAAATTTTGTTGCATCTCAGTAACTGAATTAGTAATTCGTTGCTTTAAATCTATCTGGTACTCTCCTGTTGGGAAATCTACGTTGATACTCTCGTACGGCAGCTCGTGCATTCCCGTCACAGAATCCGTACGCGAAATGAATATCGGTGTATTCCTCATTCGAAAACACTTTTGGCATTCTGATAGTAATTGCTAGTTGACACGACGATTGAAATCTAACGGCTACTGTTGTGAAAGTAACAATCATACTGAATCGTTTCAACATAGTGAACATGAATACATGTGAATACACATAACACAAACATCTTCGACCTTCCAAATTCTACACTATGTTCCGTTGTCACTTATCTCATATTTCTTTTCAACATTGGTTTATAACTTTGTAATAAAGCATTTCTAAGCAAACTCGATATAAGAATTTTTTCTTATTATATTATATATATATATATATATACAGGGGTGTCCCGGGTTTTAACCGACAAACTGCGGGAGCATATTCTACTAGTGGAAATAAAAAAAATTCTTATATCGAGTTTGCTTAGAAATGCTTTATTACAAAGTTGTAAACCAATATTGAAAAGAAATATGAGATAAGTAACAACGGATTTTTTCACAAAAATATAAATTATCTACGCAATGATTTAGTGACGCATTTCAAAATGTTGTCCTTGCATATCGATACAAGCTAGACGTCGACGTAGTACAGAATTTGTTACGGTGCGACATTCCTGAAAATTTTGTTGCATCTCAGTAACTGAATTAGTAATTCGTTGCTTTAAATCTATCTGGTACTCTCCTGTTGGGAAATCTACGTTGATGCTCTCGTACGGCAGCTCGTGCATTCCCGTCACAGAATCCGTACGCGAAATGAATATCGGTGTATTCCTCATTCGAAAACACTTTTGGCATTCTGATAGTAATTGCTAGTTGACACGACGATTGAAATCTAACGGCTACTGTTGTGAAAGTAACAATCATACTGAATCGTTTCAACATAGTGAACATGAATACATGTGAATACACATAACACAAACATCTTCGACCTTCCAAATTCTACACTATGTTCCGTTGTCACTTATCTCATATTTCTTTTCAACATTGGTTTATAACTTTGTAATAAAGCATTTCTAAGCAAACTCGATATAAGAATTTTTTCTTATTATATTATATATATATATATATGTATATATACAGGGTGTCCCGGGTTTTAACCGACAAACTGCGGGGGCATATTCTACTAGTGGAAATAAAAAAAATTCTTATATCGAGTTTGCTTAGAAATGCTTTATTACAAAGTTGTAAACCAATATTGAAAAGAAATATGAGATAAGTAACAACGGATTTTTTCACAAAAATATAAATTATCTACGCAATGATTTAGTGACGCATTTCAAAATGTTGTCCTTGCATATCGATACAAGCTAGACGTCGACGTAGTACAGAATTTGTTACGGTGCGACATTCCTGAAAATTTTGTTGCATCTCAGTAACTGAATTAGTAATTCGTTGCTTTAAATCTATCTGGTACTCTCCTGTTGGGAAATCTACGTTGATACTCTCGTACGGCAGCTCGTGCATTCCCGTCACAGAATCCGTACGCGAAATGAATATCGGTGTATTCCTCATTCGAAAACACTTTTGGCATTCTGATAGTAATTGCTAGTTGACACGACGATTGAAATCTAACGGCTACTGTTGTGAAAGTAACAATCATACTGAATCGTTTCAACATAGTGAACATGAATACATGTGAATACACATACATAAACATCTTCGACCTTCCAAATTCTACACTATGTTCCGTTGTCACTTATCTCATATTTCTTTTCAACATTGGTTTATAACTTTGTAATAAAGCATTTCTAAGCAAACTCGATATAAGAATTTTTTCTTATTATATTATATATATATATATACAGGGTGTCCCGGGTTTTAACCGACAAACTGCGGGGGCATATTCTACTAGTGGAAATAAGAAAAAATTCTTATATCGAGTTTGCTTAGAAATGCTTTATTACAAAGTTGTAAACCAATATTGAAAAGAAATATGAGATAAGTAACAACGGATTTTTTCACAAAAATATAAATTATCTACGCAATGATTTAGTGACGCATTTCAAAATGTTGTCCTTGCATATCGATACAAGCTAGACGTCGACGTAGTACAGAATTTGTTACGGTGCGACATTCCTGAAAATTTTGTTGCATCTCAGTAACTGAATTAGTAATTCGTTGCTTTAAATCTATCTGGTACTCTCCTGTTGGGAAATCTACGTTGATGCTCTCGTACGGCAGCTCGTGCATTCCCGTCACAGAATCCGTACGCGAAATGAATATCGGTGTATTCCTCATTCGAAAACACTTTTGGCATTCTGATAGTAATTGTTAGTTGACACGACGATTGAAATCTAACGGCTACTGTTGTGAAAGTAACAATCATACTGAATCGTTTCAACATAGTGAACATGAATACATGTGAACATCTTCGACCTTCCAAATTCTACACTATGTTCCGTTGTCACTTATCTCATATTTCTTTTCAACATTGGTTTATAACTTTGTAATAAAGCATTTCTAAGCAAACTCGATATAAGAATTTTTTCTTATTTCCACTGGTAGAATATGCTCCCGCAGTTTGTCGGTTAAAACCCGGGATACCCTGTATACGTAAACGGTCTTCGAGCATTTATTAAACGGTCTTGGCGCCGCAATTTTATGGGTCGCTTCACGGGGAAGAATGTCTTTCGGGTATCGGTACCCAAACGTAGTGATACGCGCGCTCGCACAGGACTCGAGTATCCTTTCTCTCCTTCCCTCTGCGCACGTGTACACGCACGCACGCACGTACGTGATGCCACGTTGCTTGTAGTGTACCGCGGACAACGTAGCAGTATTCGATCTTCTTTCGCCTCACTCTCCTTTTTCTCGTTCTCTCTTTTCTACGAAGGAGAGGAAGACAAAGGACACGCGGCCGAAAGGCTCAGAGCGAGAACGGTGTATCGATAGACGGAAAAAGAGAAAACAAGAGGGACAAAGAACGAGAGCACGGGGAAAGAAGACAGAGGGGGGGAGGGGGAGGGGGGGGGAGAAGTCGACTACTTCCTTACGCAAGACGACTGCGTTCAACGGTGCGTGCACACGAGAGATGCTATCGGCCACCGAGACGGCACTCCGGACTTCTCTGGACCACCCACCGACAAAATAATAAACACGGAATATATGCGACACACACGTCCGTCCGTCCGTCCGTCCATCGTCCAGGCTCGCCGGCTGATTCGCCCGTTCACTTTCTATTTCGCAGATATCCAAATTGAAGTCCATTGGCGATCTGCACCGCCCAGACCTTTTTAGCTTTCAATCGTCACAACCGGAATAAAGAGGGCGAGGATAGGATTTGAACGGCGCACGTAACCGAGTGTAGTAAACACGCACAACTCATCGGGTACGTTGCCTTTCATTGGTTTTCTCGAATAAGTGAAAAATCGCTTCCAAAGATTTAATCCGGAAAATTTCTCTCGGGCATTATTGTGCGCGACGCTGATAAATCGCACAGTTATGCGGTGATCGCTTGGACACGCAGCTTTATACTGTCACGGTAAGTCAGTGCGCAAACGAGTTAGCAGCGACGTGCGGAAAGCGAGGAGAATTTACAGGATGATATATAAAGTCGATGATACAATACGCGCGCCTACCTTCATACGTGACACTCGCTTGTAATCGTCGCAAGCACGCAAGTGCGTATAAGGATCACGTGTACATATTTTAGAAGGGAAAATTAACGGGAAAAATCCGGATGGAAAGTGAGACAAAATTTCGAAAGAGAAATGAGAACTTTGTACGTAGAGTGATTGCGTTTGCGCGCGTGTGTGTGGCACATCTTTATTTTTGTTTCCTATTTTGCCCTGTCGTAAATGACGAACGCTGTTTTCACATTAAGATTCGCGGGATCCGAAAGGATAGATCGATGAATCGGCGGGATCGGGTATTCCGACAAGATCGATCACCAGATATATCTCAGAATTCGCTGAGTCAACGGAGATAATGGCGATTACCAAAGGGGAGTACGATAGGGGATACGAATGGCTCGACACCGGAAGTTACCGGATCTCTCGCTCTCCTTCGAACGTTGATAAATATCTTTTGATAATTGGACGAAGCTCTTTCGATAGTAAGTATCGATATCGGCAGTAGTATCACATTAATATGGTATGAGTAGAATTGCGAGATATCCAAAACTAATTCAACAAATTGTAACAGAAATAAGACATTTTACGCTTATGTTCCATGCGGAGGAAAGAGATAATCGATATAAAAGTGTCAATTGCAAATACACAAAGATGACAATATTGCTGATATTGATATTGCTGTCTCGTTTCCATCACTACTCGCGTGAGACCGTTAGCTGCAGTCGCCTTGTACTTCTGCAGATTTACCTAATTCGCTCGTTTCTACGCGATTCTCTCGCGCCCACATGATCGGCAGAAATCGTAAAAATCGTAAAGTCGCCCGATTTTGGTCGGTACTGCGCCCGCAACGATCGCGCTACGTGTCGCGATAAACGCGAGTGATAAATTCCTCATTTAAATATTTGGCGTTGGTGTTTTAATAGCGCCATTTATCTAAGCTGACATTCTGGTATTGCGTGGCAGATTTCGTTTTTTTAAGATGAGTTTTGTCAAGCGCAAATAAACTGTCACGCAATTCCAACGTAATTTCTAATTTCTAATTAAATGTACACGCACGTCTTAAATTAACAATAAATGGTACAGTTAAATTATTATATTATTAATATTATAATTAATAGTAGAGGAGAATCCCCTATTGTGAGATATGCTCCTAATATGAGATAATGGAGTTTCTGCTAAACTAGTGAGTACCATCTGTTAGTTCCACCATGAACTTATTACTCTTGGTGTAAAATGTATTTAGTGAAAAATTCATTGTTCGTTATTGCGTTTAGCTTTTGCAAGAAAAGGTTTGTGAAATTGTGAACGTGTCAAAGGAACTTGAGGTAAGTCTTTAAACCTTGTTTATTACATAATAAGGAAATGGTTGGCAATAAATTTAGTATGCAATGATAGAGTAGAATCGTAGTAACAGGAAAATACGCGATTTGTTGAATTGCTTAATTGTAGAGGTTAGATTTCACGATCGCGGAACCGCTGGGCGTGTGGCTCGTATAATGAGATATTCAGGGTACTCTTAATATGAGATAATTATTGCTCGAATATGAAGAGTATGTAGTGTAATAAAAAGAAAGAAAATACTACTTAAGATTAAAGAAAAGTTAATACGAATTTTTGTGTATTTAATTTTTATAGAATCTGACTATGGGGTTAGAGAAACGAGGAAGCGTCGACAGTGGAATCGTGAAGATTTGGCGAAGGCTGTGGCAGCAGTATTTTTATAAAAATATCTAATAAAGTTTTTTACTTGCAATACTGATGCATTTTGCACTTTTAACACCGATTTCTCGAGGTATCTTATATTAGGAGCACACTTTCTCGATCCTGCGTAAAGCTCTTTTTTCAAATTTGTTTAATTTTCAGAAAAAATAATATTTGAATTAGATTTTTCATTTGACCAACCTAAAGCTTATTAAATTCTCTTCAAGAGAACGTATTACATTTTTAAATTCTGCCTATAGATTTCCTTACATTCGGCAAAATCGATATGGTATCTCATAATCGGGGACTTTCCTCTATAGTTAATAATTGTATTATTAACATTAAATATCTTTACTCTTGTTGAAAACATTTTTTTGTCACTTATATTATGCAACTGTCTAATTGTAGGAGAACCAAAGTTTGATAAAACAAAAGGTTTGATAATATTAGATCGAAAATGAATATTATTCCTGAAATGTGAAATACATTTCCTTCGGAACAGTAAATCGAGTTGTCAAGTGTCATTCGATTATTCTGCTTTATCCTGTGGTAATAACAACCCTTTGCGAGAGAATAAAAAGGATTGACAATATTGGTTTCGTTTTTTCAGATGAATTGTATCATTAGATGGGCACCATGGGCGTGCCGACAGTTCGTCCAAAACGTTCCAATTATTAATTTACCTCGCTCACAATGTTCAACGCGTATGCAGCGAACGAGTGCAACATGTTATTTCGCGTATAATGACGCTGCTGTGCACGCAAACGCGCGTAACCACCCCGGGGACGACATTAAGCGGGACCGCCGCCGCCTCCACCACCAATGCTTTCGTTCTGCCGCCACCAACCCCCGGAGGCAATCCATGTTGCGAGGACTTCTTTTCGTCCCCGGCAGCAATGGACGGAAAAAAGAAATAGGAGAAAAGATCTTGGATATTTTTCCCTCCTGCGAGTACTGCAGCAAGAAAAAGTCAATCTCGATCACTCGAGCCAAGATCGATCATCGTCCCTTAAAAAATAACGAGTATTGGGCAACGATTGAAATTCTTCAAATGTGAAAATTGTCGCCGTAATTGAGCATGGTTATCGATAAACATACATAATTATCGGTAAACATAATAATGGGCGTCGGAGTCGAGCGAGAGGTCGAAAACAGAAGACTTATAATCACGGCTGCAAAATAAAGCTAAGAGAACAACGTTTTTTGATGACGGTCATAAAGAACGAAAGTCTGCGAATTAGCGGTTTTAGTTGCAATCTTTTCGGGAAACAATATTACACGATATTTAATCCAACATTTTCTACTAATTTCAGAAGATAGAGGACATAAAATTAAACAAACAGAATTAAAGATGTGGATAGAATCCGTTTCCAAGGACATCTTTTCCAGATATAATTTAAAGCTGTGTCGATGAAAAAACTCAACGGGAAATTTGAGCAAATTGTCCCGCGACTCGCGACAGACATTTAAAGCTCAAGTTTTGACGGTAGTTTCGATTATCGTTTGCGAGACACCCCGTATATTCCGCTAATGCCGCACGCGTATACGTGCGCGCGCGCGCAAATCGTGCGTGCGTACTTCCGCGGTGGAGACTAGTTGGGTGGTCTACGATCACGGAATATGAGGCTTAGATAGCTTCAGATAGCTCGTCCCGTATGCGCGCGAGGTTGCGTGCGCGCGTATGCACACACGCGACGGCCTCACGTGTCCGCAAACGCGCTTATTGATTTCTAATGACGCGCGTGTAAATGTGATTTGCGCGCGCGGGCCGGCCCGTCGATCCCGCGCAACCGTCTCGCGCGACTGGATTTTATAAATTCCTGTCGCAACACGCCATGCCTTCTCGCGAGATGCAGAGATCTCGATAATCGAATAGATACACGACCGACTCGCCGTAGTGCCTGACGCGCATTTTAACAATGAGCCTGTTTCGCGACTGAGCTGACGAGTTGTTGATCCACAACGGTATCCACCTCGCGCTGATTTATCACGATTTCTCCGAAAATTGACGAATAAAAAAGGGATGGTTTCTAGAGAGTCCTGACGCATCCTAGCGTCCTCGAGTGAACTCTGTTAGGAGTGGGCAGGGTGTCTCCGTCGTGTTAAAAGATTAAAGGAGGATGGCGGTTGGAGCAAAGTGCGAAGTGGAGACGGGCCCCTTATAATAGCGCGGGGCTCGTTGGGTGGTCCCTCGGTTACACCGTGGGTGGTCAGCCACTAACACTGTTTTGATATTAAGCATAGGACCACGTAAGTTACGCGTACACGCCGTGATATACGCACGCACACACGAGGTCCGCTTAACCGTCGCGCATCGCGTTATTTAGCGCCAACGCACGCGTGGCGAGGTCCGCGGGCAGACGGACTTGGGAGTTTCGTCAAAGAAAGAAATCCATACGTACTTTACGTAATCTCGGACAGTCTCCCGGGGGTAATAGCGAGTCACAAATCGCAACTGGATAGACATTGAGGCCAACAATATTTTTATAGTCGGTCGTGTAGTGCCATATAGACTCCATTATCGGGGTGCAGAACTCCTTAATGCTGTAAATGTTAATTGATCACAGCGGGATGCGGATATAACACTGTAGAAATACAGGGTGGCCCATTTAAATTTATACAGTCGATTTTTTAAAAAACTAAAAGAGATACGAAAAAATGTTTCAGACAGACATGTCACGATTTCGAGGGGGACATAAGATGATACCATTGGTTTGACCTTGAATAGTCGTTTGAAGGTCACGCGAAGATCACCTTCAATTTCTTAAATTGAAACCCCAACTTTTTATTGCAGATTCTTATTCTCCATCGAAAAGTAAGTAACTTTTGTCTGAAACATTTTTCCGAAAAATGTCATCTTATGTCCTTAAAATGTCCTCAAAACTCATTTTGAAGATCATTTTAAGGACATAAGATGACATTTTTCGGAAAAACGTTTCAGACAAAAGTTGCATGTTTTCTCGCGTAGAATCCGAATCCGTAATAAAAAATACCATGTCTCATTAAAAAAAAATTTCAGACCGGAAGCTAGAATTCTGAAATTTTTTTTTAATGAGACATGGTATTTTTTATTACGGATTCGGATTCTACGCGAGAAAACATGCAACTTTTGTCTGAAACGTTTTTCCGAAAAATGTCATCTTATGTCCTTAAAATGATCTTCAAGATGAGTTTTGAGGACATTTTAAGGACATAAGATGACATTTTTCGGAAAAATGTTTCAGACAAAAGTTACTTACTTTTCGATGGAGAATAAGAATCTGCAATAAAAAGTTGGGGTTTCAATTTAAGAAATTGAAGGTGATCTTCGCGTGACCTTCAAACGACTATTCAAGGTCAAACCAATGGTATCATCTTATGTCCCCCTCGAAATCGTGACATGTCTGTCTGAAACATTTTTTCGTATCTCTTTTAGTTTTTTAAAAAATCGACTGTATAAATTTAAATGGGCCACCCTGTATATATATATATTTTTAAATTTATTTATTGTCTGCTAAGAGAGATTTCAGATTTACCACAAAAGAGAGAGCTATGAATTTGATCAACTTGTTGCATGTACCCTCGCTCACGTTGCGACTAAACAACAGGACAAAAATGACCGGAGACACACCGTGGGTGGCAGCCGACTGAATAGATACTAAGTATCTCTTCGCTTCGCACGTTTGACATTCTAATTTCCCCAATTTCCTTTTTCTCGTTGTGTGATAGAAACGTTCACATATCCATCACCGAACTCATTCAGGAATCGTCGCGGGGAGTCGTGATCCCACCATTGGGCACAATGGGATGAAAAATAGCGCACTGGACCAGGTTAAAGATCTCGTTGCCTTGCGTCAGGGACGCACTGACTGCGAGGTTCGCTAAAAGAGAAAAAGGAACGCGATAAATTTAAGGGGCACTCAATATATATTACAATACAGCGGTCCCATGTCGTGGCGCGTCGTGGAACGCACGTAACGCTTATGCATTTTCAACGGCATCGCATAACGCGTAATTTCGAATTAAATTCACGCATCCATATTTTATATATAAATTGCTTTTCAGCTTATGGAAAACGGAATACAACGTCGACTCTGCCTCGATCGGCGCGCGGAAAAGGTTCACGCGGTTCTTCTGCTCGTGAGGACATCCAATACGTGTCTTGAATATCGTCCGAATTTCATAGTCGGTCCGACCCTGCCTTACGCACGTCGCCTCCGCTTCGCTCGGCGAAGCGAAGGATTCCGCCAAGTCGGATCCACCACGCGGACAGAGGCGTCGGCCCGACCTGGGTGGTCCCCGTCCTACGCAAACAGAGCGCACGTAGAGTCTCGACGCATCTCTCTGTCCAACGATCAGGTATTATAATGCCAGCGCGCAAGGCAGCGGTCGGAAAATTTACTGACTTTACGGATTTCAGGAGTGCACGACACAATAGCGCGATCGGACGCTGAATTCGTAGACCGCCGCTTAGCCGTTTGCGGCTTTCTCCTGGCCTTTACGGCTCGCCTTAACGAGCCCCTTCCTCCCCTGCCCCCCGAGTCGAACGAGCCATGCTGTACGTAGGTGAGGTCTCAATCTATTTTCCGTAGAATGTCTTCATTTGCAAGACGCGATGGCAAATGGATCGTCATGGGTTCTGAATCGCCTCGTTTCGCTACCTCGGTGTCGCGCGAAAACTCACTCGATCGATCAGCCGAGATGTTAATTTGTGTTTTTCACAGTTCGTTCACCCTCAGAAAGGATTTCTGATAACAAGACGAAAAATATTCTTGACTAATTTAATCGTATTACGAGTATAAAAAATATGAAAATAAAACAATTTTTAATTTAAATCAGTAATTTCTATTCTTCTCTCTCGAATTAAATAACATTGTCTTACTGTCTCGAGACAAGAGTAACATGTACAAATTTATGCTTATATATTCTTGTATGTAGAATAATTTGATATTAGCGCCACTTTATAGTAGGCTTTGTCGACGTCGACGCATCATTTTCTCACAGTCGCTCGTCGACTCGGCGCTTCTGCGTCCTTTATTCCAATAAAACGGCCAATATTTATGTGTTGCGATCGAAAATCGGGAAAGTGTTTCTGTTATTTACAATGAATAAGTGCAATACTCTACAAGAAATATTAAAAGATATGGAAATGTAAGTAAGTATATACAATATACTTACTTGAGAAATAAGATTCGAGATAAGACATTTCCATACCTTTTAATATTTCTTGTAGAGCATTGCACTTATTCATTGTAAATAACAGAAACACTTTCCCGATTTTCGATTGCAACACATAAATATTGGCCGTTTTGTGCAGATTCTACAAATTCTCTTACAAGAATAGAATAAGATGTCTTTTAGATCTCACAATATTCTGAAATCAAGAATATTTTGAACTTGCTACAAATTTGTATCTAAATCCTTCTGAGAAAATTAATGAGATAGCACGAAGATTATTTGAATCTAGATTTTCGAATTTTCTATTCAAGATTAAAATATGCTTCTTTTCAATAATAAATATGATTGTCGCTATAGCGATCTTATTTTATGATAGATTAAAGAGTAATAGCATTAAGTCCAGAAATCTTTTCTGTGGGTGTTTATATCGTGTTTTGCAATTTGTACGCTTATGATAAGAAACGTGTACATTATAATTTTAAATTATTAAATTATGTCTTTTAGTATGTTCTACTTGCATGCATTACAATAATATGCAGGCAAATACAGGATAGGTATTTCTTAGAGATAAACGAGGGATGGAATGTGGGAAGCCGTTCCCCTCTCATCTTCCTCCTCGTTTTGCTCGAAAAAGTCATAATTATTTTCCAGAGTTTTAGCGGTGACGCGCGTCGTAGCTTAAAGCTGAACGCGGCGCCGCTACAAATCCTTCGAGTTGGATTTACGATTTTAATTCGGGATAGTCACCGAGATGAGTCCGCGCGGATCCGTGCCATGTATCCTGACCATATTGCTTTTCATTATGGCCCGCGGTGTGCCTTCGGACCACCGACGTCGCTGCAATTAGTAAGTCGGATATCTTCCTCTCCAACTCTTTCCTCTCTCTTTCTCTCTCTCTCTTCCTCTCTCTTCTCGTTTTCTCCTTCCTCCTCACTCACGCTTATCCTTTTTTTTGTGTCTGCTTCCTTTTACTTTTTTATTTTCACTAAATGGAGAAGTAGTTTCCGAATAGTCTAAAAATGAAGCTGCGGGGATAGCCTCGATCGATTCGATCTGCCAAGAAAAGTGCCCATTTTTTAAAGACTGTTTTAGGACAACAATTTTAGTGTTGTTTTAATTTACGCATTTATCTTTAAACAGTCAAAATCTTTATCGTATTTTCATTTTCATAAAGAAAAAGAGCAAACTTTTCTTGTTAAAGTCTCATTGTGCATGTGATTGTTCCGAAGATATATATATTTGATTTGCAAATTGCTGAAATATTAATACAAATTTATTAGACTAATTCTATCGATGAATTGGTTTAGAAATTCGCTGTACCGTGTCATCGCGCCTGAGATATGCAACTCGACATACACTTGCGTATTTATTGACGGGAAAGTGGTTCTATAGGCGAACGCGGTGTGCGCGCTGACTCAGCCTCTATCTCGCTCTCGCACTCATTAAGCCGATACTCAGCGTCGGCAAAGATCAAAGCTCGTCTCCTACGGAGGACCGCTTAATACCGGGTGGCGAGTTAAGAGTGTCGTAAAAATTATTAACGGTTCTTCAGCGAGCGTGTTCCCTTATCGCCGATCGACGGCAACTGCGGGGTGCATTCGTCAAAGGGGACAATACGCAAGGATCTCTTCTTCTTTTTCTTCTTCTTCTTCTTCTTCTTCCTCCTCCTCTCTCCTTCTTTTGCTCCTGCTGATCATTTCAAGTACATTTTGTTTTTTTAATTAACTTTATAATAATCATAGTAAAGTTTTTCCATACTAAAAACGCATTTGACATTAAATGTACAAGTGCAGCATATTTCTAAAAGTCATTTGTTAAAATAGATTTTGTGGATAACAAGTTACTCTTGCGATATGCAAATGCGAAATAATCGTTGTTTGTTTAAATTACTTCTCTTATTTTTTCTAAACTTAATGGGATATTGCTTCAAGATGATGAAACGTCCTGTGATTTTTGTCTTAGTTTACTTGCTATGGAACATGATACATATATTTTGCAGATATATCTTTTGTGTGTGCCTGTGTGTGGGACAACAGTTATCTCTGGTATCAAATTCTTTTCTTAGTTGCATGGCACCTTCGTGTGCACGCGTGAACGCAAGAAAGCAATATGTGAACGCCTAATGAAGTCCCATCGTTATGCAAATACTGCGACGACAGTTTAATGCGCTAATCGCGCCACGCAATGCTTATCCACAGCACTGCTGTGCCGGCTTAATGAACAGCCGCAGAAACAACCGGCTTTTACTCCTACGCATTTTACATATTAAATTCACAACAAAAATACCTTACACCGAGGCACCTCTCGGTAAAGACGACTACATTGAGGATTACGCAGTGCGTGTGCAGATCCAAGTCTCTATCAATAGCTGCGCTACTAAATTCGGCTCCTTTGCGAGTTATTCTCTTCTCCAATGAGCGTGTGGATAAACAAACAAATACGTGGCACGCGCACAAACGGAACGTGGAATGAAGTAGAAGCGCGATCCAGAGAGTGTAAGATCTGGAAAGCCAGTCGAGACATACAGGTCGTATAGAGGATCGGAATGAAAACAAGTTGATCACAACAGTAGGAGTATTGGCCGTACGGCCTAAGACCTAGGCGTGTGAACCAGGGATCCCGGAGAGTTCGAGTTCAAATCTAAGGCAGTGTCCTAGTTATTTTTCGCCTCTTACAATTCAGAAGTGGGATAAAATCCGCTACCCCTCGAAGACAGTTGAGATTCATCCGCTACCCCTCGGAGAGGAGGGAGTTGAGAAGCAGCTGGCCGGTAGTGAAGCCTGAACATGGAGGTCGGGACGGACTCAGAGGAGTGAACCAACATGGAGATTGGGAAGGACTCAGAGGAGTGAACCAACATGGAGGTTGGGAGGGACTCAGAAGAGTGAACCAAAAATGGATGTTGGGAGGGACTCAGAAGAGTGAACCAAAAATGGATGTTGGGAGGGACTCAAGTGGAGTGAACCGACGATTTGGAGACATTCGGGGACGAATGTAATGTCAGGCTGGCCGAGCTGTAAGATCTGGAAAGACAGTCGAGACTGACAGGTTGTACAGAGGATCGGGATGAAAACAAGTTGATCACAACAGTAGGAGTATTGGCCGTACGGCCTAAGACCTAGGCATGTGAACCAGGGATCCCGGAGAGTTCGAGTTCAAATCTAAGGCAGTGTCCTAGTTATTTTTCGCCTCTCACAATTCAGAAGTGGGATAAAATCCGCTACCCCTCGAAGACAGTTGAGATTCATCCGCTACCCCTCGGAGAGGAGGGAGTTGAGAAGCAGCTGGCCGGTAGTGAAGCCTGAACATGGAGGTCGGGACGGACTCAGAGGAGTGAACCAACATGGAGATTGGGAAGGACTCAGAGGAGTGAACCAACATGGAGGTTGGGAGGGACACAGAAGAGTGAACCAAAAATGGATGTTGGGAGGGACTCAGAAGAGTGAACCAAAAATGGATGTTGGGAGGGACTCAAGTGGAGTGAACCGACGATTTGGAGACATTCGGGGACGAATGTAATGTCAGGCTAGCCGAGCTGTAAGATCTGGAAAGACAGTCGAGACTGACAGGTTGTACAGAGGATCGGGATGAAAACAAGTTGATCACAACAGTAGGAGTATTGGCCGTACAGCCTAAGACATAGGCGTGTGAACCAGGGATCCCGGAGAGTTCGAGTTCAAATCTAAGGCAGTGTCCTAGTTATTTTTCGCCTCTTACAATTCAGAAGTGGGATAAAATCCGCTACCCCTCGAAGACAGTTGAGATTCATCCGCTACCCCTCGGAGAGGAGGGAGTTGAGAAGCAGCTGGCCGGTAGTGAAGCCTGAACATGGAGGTCGGGACGGACTCAGAGGAGTGAACCAACATGGAGATTGGGAAGGACTCAGAGGAGTGAACCAACATGGAGGTTGGGAGGGACTCAGAAGAGTGAACCAAAAATGGATGTTGGGAGGGACTCAGAAGAGTGAACCAAAAATGGATGTTGGGAGGGACTCAAGTGGAGTGAACCGACGATTTGGAGACATTCGGGGACGAATGTAATGTCAGGCTGGCCGAGCTGTAAGATCTGGAAAGACAGTCGAGACTGACAGGTTGTACAGAGGATCGGGATGAAAACAAGTTGATCACAACAGTAGGAGTATTGGCCGTACGGCCTAAGACCTAGGCATGTGAACCAGGGATCCCGGAGAGTTCGAGTTCAAATCTAAGGCAGTGTCCTAGTTATTTTTCGCCTCTTACAATTCAGAAGTGGGATAAAATCCGCTACCCCTCGAAGACAGTTGAGATTCATCCGCTACCCCTCGGAGAGGAGGGAGTTGAGAAGCAGCTGGCCGGTAGTGAAGCCTGAACATGGAGGTCGGGACGGACTCAGAGGAGTGAACCAACATGGAGATTGGGAAGGACTCAGAGGAGTGAACCAACATGGAGGTTGGGAGGGACTCAAAAGAGTGAACCAAAAATGGATGTTGGGAGGGACTCAGAAGAGTGAACCAAAAATGGATGTTGGGAGGGACTCAAGTGGAGTGAACCGACGATTTGGAGACATTCGGGGACGAATGTAATGTCAGGCTGGCCGAGCTGTAAGATCTGGAAAGACAGTCGAGACTGACAGGTCGTATAGAGGATCGGAATGAAAACAAGTTGATCACAACAGTAGGAGTATTGGCCGTACAGCCTAAGACCTAGGCGTGTGAACCAGGGATCCCGGAGAGTTCGAGTTCAAATCTAAGGCAGTGTCCTAGTTATTTTTCGCCTCTTACAAGAGAAAGAAACACTGCACGGCACAGTGCTGTTTAAGAATTTCGCGAACGAAACGTTGTGTCTCATTTAATTCAATCAAAAATCTTATAGCAATAAAAGATTTTGTTTTAGACTCGGATCTAGACGTTCTTCTCATTTTCGAATGCACGTCACAATGTAATGCATCTTACTCTTGCAAGAGCACTGAAAAAAAAATCTGGTTGCATTAATTAGAAATGTGGTAGGTTCAACCAGTTTGTTGGAAAATAGACGAATCAGAATTCCTTTAGGAATTACCAGATGAGCATGATTAATTCCTTCCTATTCAATTTACCAGATTTTCTTGATAATAATACTAAATGTATTTAGTTAAATTAACATGACTGTTTAGTGAAAAGAAACGTTTTTCTGTTTCGTTACCGTGAGTTTTCTTGGATTGCTGTAAATGAAATATCATGTTGATATTTATACAGGATGTCCCGTAACAATCGCCTAACCTCTCGCATGCCAATAGAGCAGATCGAGATGAACAGAAAAGTCCCATATCATTTTGCGATATTCGCAATAATAATCGAAATATTGCATATTAAAGTCAAGCGAATCCAGAGCGCGCGGAGGCGAGTGCCGAGCCGCTCGAGGTATAGGATTATTATTGCGAATATCGCAAAATGGTATGGGACTTTTCTGTTCATCTCGATCTGCTCTATTGGCATGCGAGAGGTTAGGCGATTATTACGGGACACCCTGTATAAAAAAATATAAGAAGAGAACACGTTTTTTCATCCGCCATCACTTCAGCAGCCACTTCACAGCCATTCCACTAACTAATTTCATTTCACTACAGGAGGAAAACGTGCCGTCCGTGCCGATCCGTTTCCCGAACATGCATCAACACACACGACACGAAACAATAGAATGCTGCTGGAGTGCCCTGCGATTAACCAGAATTCTGATTGCATCTTCGTTTGTTCTTATGTCTAGTGTAATATAACTAGAAGTTTTATAGATCCAACTGGAAAATACTAACCAAATTCTTACAGTACAGTCTATCAAACGTTCTAGTTATAAAATATCCGGTCCTATCGTGATAACTAGAAATTCTTGGTTAGTTTAACCAAAATGCATTCTATCAGATACGTCTTGCTGATACAATCAAATCATTTTTCTCAGTGTGGGTCCATCAGAGGATGCTGCATTGAGACAGGAATTTCCTGTTTGCGCAATTTTTTCCTAGCAATACGTTCCGTTAGATTGCTGTCAAAGAGATTATTGCGCATCTCGTGCAGATGGATTTTTGAAAATACAGCTTTCATCCGTGCCCATGCAGGCAGCAGCGCTACGCCGCGATCCGCACGCGCAGCGCGGTTGTGTTGCACGTCGTGTGCGTCGCGCGTCTCGGTGTGTGGGTAATGTTTTTGCTCCAGGGAAAATGGGAACGCGTGTGTGGTCTAGAGTCGACTCCCCTCGCTAGTCCCCGGGTATCCTAGCAACGTGGAACGCCAAGGCACCTCCGCCAATCGTCTCCGAGACTCCGACACTTCGGTCCTTCTCGGGTCCGTTCGGCTTTGACGTCATCTCGGCGCGCAGTAGCGCATCGATCGTCAACTGATCCAGCGCGTAAAATCGATCGTTCGATAATCAATTGAACGATCGGGTGCGATCGGATCTGCTGCGTCCGAGCGATGGTATGACCAGCTACGGCCTATGGGCGCGGCGCGTTTCGTGTTTGTTCGGTCGGTTCGGATCCATCTGACGGTGTCGAGAATCGGTTGTGCCTCGGCGAGAACGGGCCCCGGGACGGACTCGGGGCTCTCGGCTACGTACGAGTCTGAATGTTTGCGCAGCCTGGTCCTGAAGTCTGAGCGAGGGAGGGGGCAGGCCGTCAACCATGGCCGGCGCGGCGGGCAGGCCACGAAAGAAATGTGGCCGCGGGTTTCGCTTAGTACCGACTTAGACTGCTCTAAGTGGCGGTTGTGTGCGCGCCGGTGTCCGCCGTCGTATCGTATCGTTACGCACAGACACGCACGGTCGAGACGCACCACAGAGGTCGCGCAAAGGGCCCGTTGCAGCCCGCGAACGTTCCCGAGCGGTGACGGAGACGGCGATCGGTAGTGACAGTGACAACGCGAGCCGGGGCCCAGACGAGGGTCCAACCGCGTCCGGGGTTACTCGCGCGGTAGCACGTGATCGATCGTCGTGCGATTCACGCGGGAAGAACGATCGTCGCGCGCGCGCGGGCGCGCGATACGATTTTCCTCGTCGTGCGCTGGTCGTGATTCGTCCCGTCAGAGAGAGAGAGAGAGAGAGAGAGAACGGAGGAGACAGAGAGGGACGTATTTACGCTGCGGGTAACCTAAAAACCGATCTCGCCGACGCAGTCGCGATACATCGGCAGAACGCGCGCGCATGCGCGTCGCGGCTCACTGTCCCGTGCGCGAATTTCGAGCGGGGATCACGTGGTATCCGCGAATCGCGGATAGTGTTGGTGAGAAGTGCTCCCGAAAGGTGTTACGGTTTCCCGGATAGTGAGTGTGAGGGGCAAGTCCCGTGTCCAGCGACTCGATTGCGCGAATCCGTGATATCGGCGTCGAGAGAACAGCGATTCGTGCCCCCCGCCTTGCCCGAATTCTACGAGAGAGGATTATCATTGAGGTGTCATCGTTGACGTTGGTCATCATTTTCGCGGATCGTTGAGATACTTGGTAAGCTTGGTAACACGAGAGGATGAGGGATTAAAGAAATCGGTCTTGTGAGATATTGGAGATAGAGAAAGAGAGAAAGAAAGAGAGGAAGAGAGAGAGAGAGAGAGAGAAAGTAAAGCTCCGAGCAAAGGTGAACGGCAAGTTTGTCAAGTCGTAACCGCGCGTGGCGTGCGGGCGAATGCATGACGGATCATGGTTTCCGCGTCCGGCCCCATATCCACAGGGATCCTAGCGGGACGCCCTTCTGGATCGCAGGGCCCGCGGCAGCATGGAAGCAGCGCAGAGTGCGAGAAGGACGCCAGAGCAACGGATAGCGCGAAGAAACGACACGAATCGGATCTTTACGTCAGGCCCAGCTGGACGGACGCCGCGATAGCGTTGGATCAACTGGAAAAGGTGAGAAATGATCGTTTTCACGTCTCAAAGCGATTTTTTAAGAACGTGGGACAAGCTGGATTTTCTGCAAATTTCGCTCGAAAGATAAAGGGACCGTTACGTTGATTGTATTTGCTCGCATGATATTAGGGGTGTGATTTAGTTTTGAGGGTTTTTTTGCTCAAAAACGCATGTATTTAAATATGATAATGAATGAATACCTTAATCAAAATATTTTCCTTCCTTTCTATAACTTTTTCCCATCTTTCTGGCAAGAGATGGATTCCACCACGATAAAATGACTCTTCTTTTGAGTCGATCCATTCGTCGACGAATTTTCGCGCTTCTTCCAAATTATGAAAGTGCGTATCCTCTAAAGCGTGTTGCATCGACCGGAACAAATAATAATCGCATGGAGAATACGCGGGGTGCGGTAAGACTTGCCATTCAAGCTCTAATAGTGCTTGTTTCACTGATAACGCAACGTCAGGTCGAGCGTTGTCACGAAGAAGAATCACTTTCCGTCGCTTACTCGCAACTGGTGGTCGTTTTTGGTGCAATGCTTGCTTCAACTTGTACAATTGGTGTCGATAACGATCAGCCGTGACAGTCTCGTGCGGATTTAACAGCTCATAGTACACTATCCCACCAAATACAGAGCATTACTTTTCAACCGTGAATATTGCGTCTCGGAGTGGATGCTGATGGTTCGCCTGGATCCACCCATGATTTTCTGCGTTTCGGATTATCAAAATAGATCCACTTTTCATCCCCAGTAACAATCCGAGACAAAAGACTCTTCTTTTTTTGCCTGGCGATCAACGAAATGCAAATGTTCAACCGGTTCGCAATTGCACTTTCCGATAATTGATGTCGAACCCATTTCCCTTCTTTCTGAATTTTTCCCATTTCATGTAAATGTTTGGTAACTGTTGTACGATCAACATTTAATGCTCTAGCAAGAGATGGATTCCACCACGATGAAATCACTCTTCTTTTCAGTTGATCCATTCGTCGACGAATTTTCGCGCTTCTTCGAAATTATGAAAGTGCGTATCCTCTAAAGCGTCTTGCATCGACCGGAACAAATAATAATCGCATGGAGAATACGCGGGGTGCGGTAAGACTTGCCATTCAAGCTCTAATAGTGCTTGTTTCACTGATAACGCAACGTGAGGTCGAGCGTTGTCACGAAGAAGAATCACTTTCCGTCGCTTACTCGCAACTGGTGGTCGTTTTTGGTCCAATGCTTGCTTCAACTTGTACAATTGGTGTCGATAACGATCAGCCGTGACAGTCTCGTGCGGATTTAACAGCTCATAGTACACTATCCCACCAAATACAGAGCATTACTTTTCAACCGTGAATATTGCGTCTCGGAGTGGATGCTGATGGTTCGCCTGGATCCACCCATGATTTTCTGCGTTTCGGATTATCAAAATAGATCCACTTTTCATCCCCAGTAACAATCCGAGACAAAAGACTCTTCTTTTTTTGCCTGGCGATCAACGAAATGCAAATGTTCAACCGGTTCGCAATGGCACTTTCCGAGAATTGATGTCGAACCCATTTCCCTTCTTTCTGAATTTTTCCCATTTCATGTAAATGCTTGGTAACTGTTGTACGATCAACATTTAATGCTCTGGCAAGAGATGGATTCCACCACGATGAAATCACTCTTCTTTTCAGTTGATCCATTCGTCGACGAATTTTCGCGCTTCTTCGAAATTATGAAAGTGCGTATCCTCTAAAGCGTGTTGCATCGACCGGAACAAATAATAATCGCATGGAGAATACGCGGGGTGCGGTAAGACTTCCCATTCAAGCTCTAATAGTGCTTGTTTCACTGATAACGCAACGTGAGGTCGAGCGTTGTCACGAAGAAGAATCACTTTCCGTCGCTTACTCGCAACTGGTGGTCGTTTTTGGTCCAATGCTTGCTTCAACTTGTACAATTGGTGTCGATAACGATCAGCCGTGACAGTCTCGTGCGGATTTAACAGCTTATAGTACACTATCCCACCAAATACAGAGCATTACTTTTCAACCGTGAATATTGCGTCTCGGAGTGGATGCTGATGGTTCGCCTGGATCCACCCATGATTTTCTGCGTTTCGGATTATCAAAATAGATCCACTTTTCATCCCCAGTAACAATCCGAGACAAAAGACTCTTCTTTTTTTGCCTGGCGATCAACGAAATGCAAATGTTCAAATGGCACTTTCCGATAATTCATGTCGAACCCATTTCCCTTCTTTCTGAATTTTTCCCGTTTCATGTAAATGTTTGGTAACTGTTGTACGATCAACATTTAATGCTCTGGCAAGTTCTGAAGTGGATAGTGTTGGATTTTCGTGCAATAATGCTTGCAAATCTGCATTTTCAAGCTTTCTTGGTTGTCCCGAGCGTTCTTTGTCCTTCACATCAGTATCACCACTTTTAAAGCGTCTAAACCAGTATTCACACGTCCTAATTGATGGGGCAGAATCACCATAAGTTTCGACAAGAATTCTATAACCGTCAGCCGCAGTTTTCTTTTGATTAAAAAACAAAAGCAACGCATGTCGAAAATGCTGTTTCGGAAGTTGCATTTTTACGATGATATAAACACGACTGTTATTGCATCTATTGCTACAATGCTACTAAATGTCATGGATAATGTCAACACTGTAAGAAACAACAGTTATCGGAAGCAGCTATTGGAACAAACTGACACTACAGCCATCTGGTGCAAAACCCTCAAAACTAAATCACACTCCTAATACATGGGAGAATTAATTAACGTGAAGTAATTTCTCTATTAGCAACTCCTCGCGAGGAACGACTTGTCACAGGTTGATCTATTCTTGTTCTTGCGCTACCCAATGTAGATAATGTTGCACGGCACGGCACAGCCGTGGCACCGGCACACTCTTGGTCTTTATCGGCCTTCTCGGATACGTGAAGATAAGCGCACGAATTCGATGCAAATTATATTGGCCGTTTACAATAACGACGCCGTTACTCCCTGCCAGACGTCGTCGCACTATCTCTGATCTGCGCTCAACAAGACGCACTCTGATGATCGGAAATGCATTTTAAATTCATGTTGAATCTCTTCGTTCATCGTGTGGTTACCATAAGCCATTAAATCGTCTCCGTATTGCTGCCAATACATTTTCCCCATATATTGACTGTTTTTATGCTTCTCCTAATGCGATTGGAGCTGCTTTTCCCCGTATTAAGATTCAAGGTGGGTGATAACAATGGTTGTATTTTTTGTATTGACCACTATTGTGGGACTGTATATACTGGACTATCCTTGCAGTGAATTTGCTAATTAATGGAATGTCACTGCCCATTTGATTTGTACCGCAATCAAACATCATGTTTTTTCGTTTTCGTTGTATCGCGCGTCCGTTAGATTCTATGTACTCTTCATCTTCGTCTTTTTTTTCATTTTCTCTTGTAATCTACTGTATACTAGAGGGTTTTTCCCGTTTAATAAATATATATATATATATATAATAAATGCGGTGGTAATCGCGCTCCTGAACGCTTGTCGGCGAGGATAGTGCGACGTCTGGCAGGGAGTAACGGCGTCGTTATTGTAAACGGCCAATATAATTTGCATCGAATTTCCAAGATGGTGCATTGCACACGACGTCTCCGCGATCTTTGGTCGCGGGTCGCCGCGAGATTTTCGAGTTCCTGTAATCCGATGCAATTTGCACGATCGCGCACGACCGCACGTGATCGCGGGTGGGAAGAAGCGATGATGACACGGCGAGATGAAAAGACAAAATTCGAGGTCGATGCTCCACTTTTCTTCTCACTGCGGTGCCTCGGCCGAAGAAGAGGAGCTTCTTCGTGCTTCACATTTATGCCGAATGACTCAGTGAGTCAGTGGCCCCGGTCTCTCTATAAGCAAGCGTGCGTGCGTGGAGACGCATGCATACGGGTCTGTCCCTCTTCTTTTTTCCCCCTGAGGGTGAAAGGGGGGCTGACTCCGCCGAGAGGATTTATGTGCGGGATGATAATGGAACGTGATGAATTAGTTTCGTTGGCGCTGGGGAATATCGAAGTGTGTGTGTGTGTGTGTGTGTGCTGCAGCACGGCGTGGTTTCTTTGAAAATAATGCTATCACCCAATTTCTACGTCGTTATCGTGTCCTCTTAATCTTCTGCGGAGTAGAACTCAATTTCGGGCAATTTGCCTAACGCGAGTATTTTCGTGACGGAATAATACTTTCACGCTTGCTGCACGCTTTTTTTTTATGAAGGACGAACGGATTCGGTAACAATGTTCGGGGCACTTCGTTAAACCGAATAAGATTTTCTATGAGCTTCGTCCTCACGAGGCGATTTTAAATCTTATTATTATAGTTGATTACGCGTTAAAGTTCTCGATTGCGAAATTTCGACCGGTTACCTTATTTACGAGCACGATTTCTTACATCTGAACAAAGAGAAACTCCCCATTCATCAAGAATCTGGCAGTGCGGTTTCACTTTTAACGGTACGATCCAAACGCGCTGGTCGAAATTGATTTATTCTCATTGAGGATGCAACTCGATCGCCGGATCAACCTTGGCCTTGCATCGCATGCGTGTATGCGTGCGTGCGTCCACGACTGTTTACAGAATACGTGGATCCGTTATCATCATCGTGCGTCACACATGCGTGCCCGCGCGCGCGCGCCAGAGTTCATTTACTCCAATTTGTTTACGTTCACCGGGAACGGTTCAGCGGTCGGGTACGTCTTCAACCCGCAGCACCATCTTGAATGTGCATTTTATGCATGCAAGAGCATTGCTGTTACCGTTAAAAATGTGGGAAATTAAGCTACTTGCAAAAAATATTTGCATACGTTTGTACAGTACGTTCACAAAGTTTTTTAAAACCTGAAAATTAATAACTTTGGCATTTTTGAGACGGATCATGCCGTGTCCAATAAGAAATTGAATTATTTTATTCGCGGCAAATGGCGATATGAATCGCGAGTATCATGTTCCTGCGGGAAATGCATTGGTTGCAAATGCACGAACAATTTCCGAAACGTGCCCCGCGTGCACGTTGTACCACCAACTGACCCGAGATGATCGCTCATAAAGATCACGATCGGAGATAAACGCTAAATTCCAGCGGCAACGGAACAGCGTACGGGCGCGTTATTCCGTAATCTGTGTCTTAATTTCTGGCAGCTGAGAGCAGGGTCGTCCTCGGCGCAGCCCACAATACTGAGCATTCACGCACGCGTTTGCGACCGCTTCTGTGTGAGAGTGAGATTAAAGGGCGCCGACGCTACGTGTGAGGGACTTCCAACACTAATAATACCTACGTAGAGGGTGGAGACGCACGGCGCGCGCGCACACACACGCACATTGCCTTTAAGGCGGCTCGTGGAAACTCGTCTATGTACAAGGTGTCCCAGAATCATGTTCAAATATCCCGTCAAATATAATTGTCGTAAAATAAACTAAGAAAAATCCCTTGCAATCTCTCGTGATATACAAATAAGTAAACGACTACACAGTTGCTTGACATTGAAAGCTCGATCATTAAATTGGCAGTACTAGGTAAATATGAGTTAAATGGACCTTTTTACTCAATATGTAATTTAATGCTTGTGTGTTAAATTTAGAGGAGAATCCCCTATTATGAGATATGCTCCTAATATGAGATACTGGAGTTTCTGCTAAACTAGTAAACACCATCTGTTAATTCCACCATGAACTTATTACTCTTGGTGTAAAATGTACTTAGTGAAAAATTCATTGTTCGTTATTGCGTTTAGCCTTTGCAAGAAAAGGTTTGTGAAATTGTGAACATGTCAAAGGAACTTGAGGTTAGTCTTTAAACCTTGTTTATTATATAATAAAGAAATGGTTGGCAATAAATTCAGTATGCAATGATAGAGTAGAATCGTAGTAACAGGAAAATACGCGATTTGTTGAATTGCTTAATTGTAGAGGTTAGATTTCACGATCGCGGAACCGCTAGGCGTGTGGTTCGTATAATGAGATATTCAGGGTACTCTTAATATGAGATAATTATTGCTCGAATATGAAGAGTATGTAGTGTAATAAAAAGAAAGAAAATACTACTTAAGGTTAAAGAAAAGTTAATACGAATTTTTGTGTATTTAATTTTTATAGAATCTGACTATGGGGTTAGAGAAACGAGGAAGCGTCGACAGTGGAATCGTGAAGATTTGGCGAAGGCTGTGGCAGCAGTATTTTTATAAAAATATCTAATAAAGTTTTTTACTTGCAATACTGATGTATTTTGCACTTTTAACACCGATTTCTCGAGGTATCTTATATTAGGAGCACACTTTCGCGATCCTGCGTAAAGCTCTTTTTTCAAATTTGTTTAATTTTCAGAAAAAATAATATTTGAATTAGATTTTTCATTTGACCAACCTAAAGCTTATTAAATTCTCTTCAAGAGAACGTATTACATTTTTAAATTCTGCCTATAGATTTCCTTACATTCGGCAAAATCGATATGGTATCTCATAATCGGGAACTTTCCTCTATATTCGATGGTAAAACATTAAATTTCGATAAAACGTAAAAAAAAAATCTGCGATAGGTGATAGCTTTTATATACGTTTTTAAAAGAGATTTTCGATGTATATATTTATATATATAATTTGCAATTAAGATTACGCGATAACTTTAGAATTTCCTGTATACGTGGGTATACTCATTAGGAATTAAGACAGACAAGACTTTCTTTTTCTTGCTCTCCCTTGAAAACCAGCACCAAGACAAACACGAAAGAAAGGAAAGGACTTAATTATGTTCTGCCGACCAGTTTATTGTTTCTCAAAACTTTGTGTACCATTAGTTTTGATCTCTTTAGCTTAAAGCCGCATCTTTTGTTACTTCGTTTCGTGAACAAGGTTTCCTTCCTCACATGCAAAAGTGGTATAATACACTTTTAAAAGTAAGGTTTTTGACTTTGCTACCTGGTAATAGAGTTGTAAATTTGTAACAGTTTATGACGTGAAATTCATATTCACAGGTTCACACAGGTGCACGATAGGATACCGTTCTCATGTGATCTTCTGCAATTTCGACTTTTCGTAACATGGCAGGAAGTCTTCATGCATCATTATGTCCAAAACTTCTGAAGATTTCCGCAGTCACGCTTTCCTTCGAGTTTCATCGATTGAACCGCGATCCATCGTAAGAACGACCAAGAAGTGTGCCAGGCACCAGTATGCCTAAGGGTCGGCCCGTCCCTTTCATCCTTGCTGAAGGATACACGCCCACACGACCTGGCGTCTTTCGGACGCCTTTCATCTTCGTTCGTCGTGCTCGTCCTATACCTGGCTTCCGTTGTATATGTACACATGTGTATCTCTGGAAACACGAAAGCTCAAATAGAGTGCTCAGAGCTGTCAATTTCACGTTACAAGATTATTCGAGTCAAGCTCTTTATTCCGTCATTTCTTCTAAGGTATTTACCGTTTTTCCGTGTTACAACTCGCCATGATATTATTATATCTTCCCGTTAGAAAAGAAAGAAAGATTACAAAGGCATTTCAATCGCGAGTCGCGATTGTGGATCGAAATACAAGCGGGCGTGCCCCCTCGATTATCGACAGTCTTGAAAGTTCGTTACTTTCAAGAGTCCAACCTTTGGATTTCCCTTTCGAATAGGTATCGTCGTGGAATTCCTCGGTCGATTAGAGCGTCAGGCGGATCAAGTTTCTTGTGGACACTTTCGAGCCGTACCTACCGCAAGAACCTCTTCGTTTATCCGGCCGACTCGCGTGTACATGTGGTGTCACAAATGCCTGATTCAGCCGAGTTGCATCAATCTTATACATACTTGGCTATATGTATCGGCGCATTTCTATATTCGTAATTATTATTTAAAAACTCCGCGCCTTGGATGCACACCTTACATTATTAGCGGTAATTAATTTACGTTACTAATGCCAATATCGTTAATGCATTTGAGAGAAGCGTTACTTGTGTAAGAGGCGAAAAATAACTAGGAGACTGCCTTAGATTTGAACTCGAACTCTCCAGGATCCCTGGTTCACACGCCTAGGTCTTAGGCTGTACGGCCAATACTCCTACTGTTGTGATCAACTTGTTTTCATTCCGATCCTCTATACAACCTGTCAGTCTCGACTGTCTTTCCAGATCTTACAGCTCGGCTAGCCTGACATTACATTCGTCCCCGAATGTCTCCAAATCGTCGGTTCACTCCACTTTAGTCCCTCCCAACCTCCATTTTTGGTTCACTCCTCTGAGTCCTTCCCAATCTCCATGTTGGTTCACTCCTCTGAGTCCTTCCCAATCTCCATGTTGGTTCACTCCTCTAAGTCCTTCCCAATCTCCATGTTGGTTCACTCCTCTGAGTCCGTCCTGACCTCCATGTTCAGGCTTCACTACCGGCCAGCTGCTTCTTAACTCCCTCCCTCCTCTCCGAGGGGTAGCGGTTGAATCTCAACTGTCTTCGAGGGGTAGCGGATTTTTTCCCACTTCTGAATTATAAGAGGCGAAAAATAACTAGGAGACTGCCTTAGATTTGAACTCGAACTCTCCAGGATCCCTGGTTCACACGCCTAGGTCTTAGGCTGTACGGCCAATACTCCTACTGTTGTGATCAACTTGTTTTCATTCCGATCCTCTATACGACCTGCCAGTCTCGACTATCTTTCCAGATCTTACAACTCGACCAGCCTGACATTACATTCGTCCCCGAATGTCTCCAAATCGTCGGTTCACTCCACTTGAGTCCCTCCCAACATCCATTTTTGGTTCACTCTACTGAGTCCCTCCCAACCTCCATGTTGGTTCACTCCTCTGAGTCCTTCCCAATCTCCATGTTGGTTCACTCCTCTGAGTCCGTCCCGACCTCCATGTTCAGGCTTCACTACCGGCCAGCTGCTTCTTAACTCCCTCCTCTCCGAGGGGTAGCGGTTGAATCTCAACTGTCTTCGAGGGGTAGCGGATTTTATCCCACTTCTGAATTGTAAGAGGCGAAAAATAACTAGGACACTGCCTTAGATTTGAACTCGAACTCTCCGGGATCCCTGGTTCACATGCCTAGGTCTTAGGCTGTACGGCCAATACTCCTACTGTTGTGATCAACTTGTTTTCATTCCGATCCTCTATACGACCTGCCAGTCTCGACTATCTTTCCAGATCTTACAACTCGACCAGCCTGACATTACATTCGTCCCCGAATGTCTCCAAATCGTCGGTTCACTCCACTTGAGTCCCTCCCAACATCCATTTTTGGTTCACTCTACTGAGTCCCTCCCAACATCCATTTTTGGTTCACTCTTCTGAGTCCCTCCCAACCTCCATGTTGGTTCACTCCTCTGAGTCCGTCCCGACCTCCATGTTCAGGCTTCACTACCGGCCAGCTGCTTCTCAACTCCCTCCTCTCCGAGGGGTAACGGTTGAATCTCAACTGTCTTCGAGGGGTAGCGGATTTTATCCCACTTCTGAATTATAAGAGGCGAAAAATAACTAGGAGACTGCCTTAGATTTGAACGCGAACTCTCCGGGATCCCTGGTTCACACGCCTAGGTCTTAGGCTGTACGGCCAATACTCCTACTGTTGTGATCAACTTGTTTTCATTCCGATCCTCTATACGACCTGCCAGTCTCGACTATCTTTCCAGATCTTACAGCTCGACCAGCCTGACATTACATTCGTCCCCGAATGTCTCCAAATCGTCGGTTCACTCCACTTGAGTCCCTCCCAACATCCATTTTTGGTTCACTCTACTGAGTCCCTCCCAACCTCCATGTTGGTTCACTCCTCTGAGTCCCTCCCAATCTCCATGTTGGTTCACTCCTCTGAGTCCGTCCTGACCTCCATGTTCAGGCTTCACTACCGGCCAGCTGCTTCTTAACTCCCTCCCTCCTCTCCGAGGGGTAGCGGTTGAATCTCAACTGTCTTCGAGGGGTAGCGGATTTTTTCCCACTTCTGAATTATAAGAGGCGAAAAATAACTAGGAGACTGCCTTAGATTTGAACTCGAACTCTCCAGGATCCCTGGTTCACACGCCTAGGTCTTAGGCTGTACGGCCAATACTCCTACTGTTGTGATCAACTTGTTTTCATTCCGATCCTCTATACGACCTGCCAGTCTCGACTATCTTTCCAGATCTTACAACTCGACCAGCCTGACATTACATTCGTCCCCGAATGTCTCCAAATCGTCGGTTCACTCCACTTGAGTCCCTCCCAACATCCATTTTTGGTTCACTCTACTGAGTCCCTCCCAACCTCCATGTTGGTTCACTCCTCTGAGTCCTTCCCAATCTCCATGTTGGTTCACTCCTCTGAGTCCGTCCCGACCTCCATGTTCAGGCTTCACTACCGGCCAGCTGCTTCTTAACTCCCTCCTCTCCGAGGGGTAGCGGTTGAATCTCAACTGTCTTCGAGGGGTAGCGGATTTTATCCCACTTCTGAATTGTAAGAGGCGAAAAATAACTAGGAGACTGCCTTAGATTTGAACTCGAACTCTCCGGGATCCCTGGTTCACATGCCTAGGTCTTAGGCTGTACGGCCAATACTCCTACTGTTGTGATCAACTTGTTTTCATTCCGATCCTCTATACGACCTGCCAGTCTCGACTATCTTTCCAGATCTTACAACTCGACCAGCCTGACATTACATTCGTCCCCGAATGTCTCCAAATCGTCGGTTCACTCTACTGAGTCCCTCCCAACATCCATTTTTGGTTCACTCTACTGAGTCCCTCCCAACATCCATTTTGGTTCACTCTTCTGAGTCCCTCCCAACCTCCATGTTGGTTCACTCCTCTGAGTCCGTCCCGACCTCCATGTTCAGGCTTCACTACCGGCCAGCTGCTTCTCAACTCCCTCCTCTCCGAGGGGTAACGGTTGAATCTCAACTGTCTTCGAGGGGTAGCGGATTTTATCCCACTTCTGAATTATAAGAGGCGAAAAATAACTAGGAGACTGCCTTAGATTTGAACGCGAACTCTCCGGGATCCCTGGTTCACACGCCTAGGTCTTAGGCTGTACGGCCAATACTCCTACTGTTGTGATCAACTTGTTTTCATTCCGATCCTCTATACGACCTGCCAGTCTCGACTATCTTTCCAGATCTTACAACTCGACCAGCCTGACATTACATTCGTCCCCGAATGTCTCCAAATCGTCGGTTCACTCCACTTGAGTCCCTCCCAACATCCATTTTTGGTTCACTCTACTGAGTCCCTCCCAACATCCATTTTTGGTTCACTCTTCTGAGTCCCTCCCAACCTCCATGTTGGTTCACTCCTCTGAGTCCGTCCCGACCTCCATGTTCAGGCTTCATTACCGGCCAGCTGCTTCTCAACTCCCTCCTCTCCGAGGGGTAACGGTTGAATCTCAACTGTCTTCGAGGGGTAGCGGATTTTATCCCACTTCTGAATTATAAGAGGCGAAAAATAACTAGGAGACTGCCTTAGATTTGAACGCGAACTCTCCGGGATCCCTGGTTCACACGCCTAGGTCTTAGGCTGTACGGCCAATACTCCTACTGTTGTGATCAACTTGTTTTCATTCCGATCCTCTATACGACCTGCCAGTCTCGACTATCTTTCCAGATCTTACAGCTCGACCAGCCTGACATTACATTCGTCCCCGAATGTCTCCAAATCGTCGGTTCACTCCACTTGAGTCCCTCCCAACCTCCATTTTTGGTTCACTCCTCTGAGTCCCTCCCAACCTCCATGTTGGTTCACTCCTCTGAGTCCGTCCCGACCTCCATGTTCAGGCTTCACTACCGGCCAGCTGCTTCTCAACTCCCTCCTCTCCGAGGGGTAGTGGTTGAATCTCAACTGTCTTCGAGGGGTAGCGGATTTTATCCCACTTCTGAATTGTAAGAGGCGAAAAATAACTAGGATACTGCCTTAGATTTGAACTCGAACTCTCCGGGATCCCTGGTTCACATGCCTAGGTCTTAGGCTGTACGGCCAATACTCCTACTGTTGTGATCAACTTGTTTTCATTCCGATCCTCTATACGACCTGCCAGTCTCGACTATCTTTCCAGATCTTACACTTGTAAGCTACCTTACATGAAATGTTACGGTAGAATATGAAATTGCAGCAAAAATAGAGATAGAGGAGGGGGGATCGAACAAACAGCCGACCAGGAAAGAGGGTGAAAGTGTTGGAGCAAACAATCAAGCTCGTCTTCTCGAGGAGGCACTCTCGCGAGAGAGAAGCGAGGCGACTGCGCCGCCGCCACCACTGCCGCGCTTAACGAATTTATGTTACTCGTACTTTTAATGTTTTTTATGGCGTGACACGAGCTGCGCCGAGAGATAGCAGACAGCATAACAGGATCTTATGTCAACGACGGTGGTCTCCGCGCCGCGAGCTTGTAATATGTAGATACTGCCCACCACTGAGAGAAACCCCATAAGGCCCGCGGAGAGAGAGACCACTTACGGGAAAAAGGGGGAACCATCTTTGTTCCCTTTCTTCTTCTCTCTTTCTCTCCGTCTCTCTTCCTCCTTTCTTTCTCTTACACGCCGCCGTATGTGGACGCTATATAGACGTCTCGAGAGCGACTCGTGGCGTCTCGACTTCCTTTTGCTTCTTCTATCTTTCTTCTTCTTTTACTACTACTACTTCTTCTCCTTCTCCTTATTATTCTTCTTCTTTCTCTTCTTCGTCCTTTCGGTTTCTTTCTCGAAACGGTCGGTGAAAATACCGGTATGCGCTCTCATAGTAATATATAGGGTGTCTCCCAACTAGCAGCCGTAACTTTAATAACAGGCTCTCCGATAAATCCATATTTCAGTTCTGCCTTACTTTCTGAAAATTTCTGATGCTTCATTTGCAAGTTTATCTTCATTTTTTGTTTACAACTTGGAAACTCCGTCATGATTAAATAATCGCACGATTAAACACCTATACCATCAAATAGTACCGGTATTCGAGGTAGTTGCGCGATCACTACCGGTGTATTCTCCCGTGGAGAAACGTCGAAGTCAAAAGTCAAAAGAGCGGAGGGTCACGCGAACGCGGCAATGCCACGAGCGCGCGTAGTCCGGTAAGTTCGCTAACGCGCAACGGGCCCCTACGGCACACCATGTGGTGAGCGCGGATTGTCCGCGCGTCTAGAATTACCCGGGCTCGTGCAGCCGCAGGTCCGCACCACCAGAGTTAATTGGCTGGAAAACCTTGCTATCCGATATGCGGCTACCGCCCCGAGATACGTGGCCGCGCATAATCCATATATTCGTCTGTTAGCCGGCCGCGCTCGGCCGAGCGCGCGTTACTCTTAAAACGTAACTGTACTTTGGCGCAAAAGGCGATGCTAGCTCCACGAGCAAAAAGGCGTGTACCCGTTCGTTTCTCTTCTCGTGCTCTTCCGGTGTACGGTAGCCGTTTTCTGTAAATATAAGCAGGTTACGGTTAATAGTTGTGCATTGCGCTTTCTTGATGCTTCGAGCGAGTCAACGATGTTTAATATAAGAAAGTACGCACCTGAATCTTCATTTGTATAATAATTTGGTGAAATTACGATGAAGGGATTGCACAATGCGATAAATTGATCTCTAGCTCTCTTCTTGTCTGAAGCGTCATACATTTACCAAATTGTTTTTTTTTTTTCGATACAATTTTTAGATTAATTAATGTGGCAACGTTGTCATTCGAGGGCATTAAGAATTCCCACGGATTGATTCAATACCCCGTGTCTGTGACACGATTATGTGGAAGCGACGAGCGATGCAGTGATCACTCGCGTGGTGAAACGTCAAACCACGTGTTCTTTCTTAATACGTATTATGTAACGGAAAGGGCGCACGTTACGTAAAGTAACGCGGACAATAATTACAGTGTGCGCTCTCCATACGCGGCAGGTCCTGTCGACGACCGGCAACTACTTGTTTATCACAAATTGAGCCTTGTTTGCTTATTTAGGCGACGAGAGGGAAGATGGGCACAAGTAGCGAGACTCTTTCTACTCAACTTTTCTCTTTCCTTCTCTCTCTCTCTCTCTCACACACACACACACACACTCACTCACTCGCTCTCTAGATTGGACATACCGATCCCTCTTTCTACCTCGAAAGATAGGCATTGTTGCGGGTGGTCCACGGTATACATTGTCAGAGCGGCCACCAGGTAGTGTGCAACGTTGCCGCTTGCAATGTTGCAAGCGCGGCTTTCCCTCCCTCCCTCCCTCCCCCTCTCTCTGTAAGACTTCGACTTCTCCTTGTACGACCATCCCTCTCTTGGAACCTTTTCTTTCTCTTTCTCTCTTCCTCCAGTTTCGTTTAAACAGCCGTAACTTCGCTCTAAAAAAGCTCAAATTGCCATTCTCTTGCTCCTACTTCTCCTTTATTGTTTTCCCGTCTTACTCGAGTTTCTTTCCGTTCATCATGCCGTTTCCGCCGCTCGTCGTTTCAACCCACGCGACGAATTTAAAGGCCCCGGTGCACTTGCCCCCACCCCTGCAACGGGTGCATTCACCGATTTTTCCCGGAAACCGGCTGCACCCGTTCTTATTCCGCGTAACGCTGGCGGAATTATTCTGGGATACAGGCCGCACCAAAACCAACAACACGATATCAGTTCCATCGAAACGCAAGGAAATTTGTTAGCTGTCGAATTAACAGGATGCCTGATACGTAGATACGTTGTGCAACGATGTCACACCAAGTTTTCTTTTTAGGGAAAGGCGGAGGGTCAGAGGTCAGCGGTGTGGATCAGAGCGCGACTGCAAGATCAGCTAAGTCAACTGGGTTTCTTCCTGCAAAGGCATGCCGGGAAGGCGCTCTTTGTGGCCATCCTCGCGTTGGCGACGTTCTGCGTTCCTCTCAAGTCCGCGCAAGTCTATAGCAAGGTCGACCAGCTGTGGGTGCAGGGTAAGTAACTTAAGGGGGGAGCCTGCTTTAGAACGCTGAAAATAAGGTATATTTTACGAATTGGTTTTGGAGAAACTATACAGCGGATCATTATAAAACTTTGATGCATTTATTAGTACATGTTTAAAGATAAAAAAATTATTTTTTGATTTGAATATATCGCCTGTGGAGGTCGTCCTGGAGAAATCTTAGTGCAGCCGCGTCGCCGGCATTGCAAATTGGTGAGCATTCTCCTGCCTCCAAATTTCGTCTGAACTGAAAAATTGAAATATGTTCTCGTTATTTATGAATTCCCATCGTCGATGAACCAAAGAGAGAAGAAAAAAGTTGAAAAGTGCCAAAATGGTGGAGCTTAGAACACAAAAGTACGATTTTTAGGCAAAGTTTTTGAACTTTTTCATGCAAAAGTAATTGTTTAACTTAATGTTTTTATGAATATTAAAGGTTCATCGACGATGGGAATTCATAAATAACGAGAAAATATTTCAATTTTTCAGTTTGGATGAAATTTGGAGGCGGGAGAATGCTCACCAATTTGCAATGCCGGCTGCGCTAAGATGCCTCCAGGACGACCTCTACGGGCGATATATTCAAATAAAAAAATAATTGTTTTTATCTTTAAACATGTACTAATAAATGCATCAAAGTTTTATGCATTTATTAGTACATGTTTGAAGATAAAAAAAATTATTTTTGATTTGAATATATCGCTTGTAGAGGTCGTCCTGGAGAAATCTTGGTGCAGCCGCGTCGCCGGCATTGCAAATTGGTGAGCATTCTCCTGCCTCCAAATTTCGTCTTAACTGAAAAATTGAAATATGTTCTCGTTATTTATGAATTCCCATCGTCGATGAACCAAAGAGAGAAGAAAAAAGTTGAAAAGTGCCAAAATGGTGGAGCTTAGAACACAAAAGTACGATTTTTAGGCAAAGTTGTTGAACTTTTTCATGCAAAAGTAATTGTTTAACTTAATGTTTTTATGAATATTAAAGGTTCATCGACGATGGGAATTCATAAATAACGAGAAAATATTTCAATTTTTCAGTTTGGATGAAATTTGGAGGCGGGAGAATGCTCACCAATTTGCAATGCCGGCTGCGCTAAGATGCCTCCAGGACGACCTCTACGGGCGATATATTCAAATAAAAAAATAATTTTTTTATCTTTAAACATGTACTAATAAATGCATCAAATTTTATGCATTTATTAGTACATGTTTGAAGATAAAAAAAATTATTTTTGATTTGAATATATCGCTTGTAGAGGTCGTCCTGGAGAAATCTTGGTGCAGCCGCGTCGCCGGCATTGCAAATTGGTGAGCATTCTCCTGCCTCCAAATTTCGTCTGAACTGAAAAATTGAAATATCTTCTCGTTATTTATGAATTCCCATCGTCGATGAACCAAAGAGAGAAGAAAAAAGTTGAAAAGTGCCAAAATGGTGGAGCTTAGAACACAAAAGTACGATTTTCATGCAAAAGTAATTGTTTAACTTAATGTTTTTATGAATATTAAAGGTTCATCGACGATGGGAATTCATAAATAACGAGAAAATATTTCAATTTTTCAGTTTGGATGAAATTTGGAGGCGGGAGAATGCTCACCCATTTGCAATGCCGGCTGCACTAAGATGCCTCCAGGACGACCTCTACGGGCGATATATTCAAATAAAAAAATAATTGTTTTTATCTTTAAACACGTACTAATAAATGCATCAAAGTTTTATAATGATCTGCTGTATAGTTTCTCCAAAAAATTCGTAAAATTATACCTTATTTTCAACGTTCTAAAGCAGGCTCCCCCCTTAACTCGCCATGTCGTGCACGCTTTATTTTCTCACTTTGAGCAACGTCACGTGACAGTTGAACGGGGCACGACGCGAGGGAAAGCGTCTCATTCTTCCGTTTGCCCTTAAGCGCGACGTAAATTTTTATGGTGCCGTGGAAAATGGGGGAGTAGGCAAGCGAGATGGACAGCGAATAAATCGTCTGCGGGGAGAAGAAGGCAGAAAGAGAGGAAAAAGGAGGATACGCGGCACGGCAGGGAAACGAGTCGAGCGGATTCTCTCCCACCACACGCGCTACGTTAGTTGCACCCTGGGTGGCCCCTCTATATTTACTCGTTCGAACGTTAATTCGAGCACGTATTGCTAACTTACACACATCGTCGACGCGAACGAGTAAGTGAGAAAAACTCGACGTACCGAACCACGCGTTTCTACGTCTTCACGTTGCTCGAATTAGCTAAGCTTCTACAGCTGGCCCCCGAGCGCTTTAGTGGCGTCTCGTACGTCTCGGACCTTTACGTAACATGCTTTCTTTGCTGCGTGAAAGTGAACAAGTGGAGAATGACACGACGTGATACCACGATGCGCAGATGCACGGTTTTTCTTGCTGATCTTTCATGTGGCCCGTTCCACTACAGTTGGTTTCCAGAAGATCGCTCTTCATAACTGAGATCAATTTCTCGGTAACGAATTCTGCGCCGCACAATGACGGAAGGCGAGCTGACGGAGCGGACGGACATTCCGTTCGGCCGGACTAGAGAGAGAAGTACAAGATGTTGGATGTCACGGCTAACTGTATAGAGATTCTTTCGACGCGCTCGACTTGGCATGAAGAAACGCCATGCCATGCGCTGCTTTTCGATCGGAGGGAAGATACCGCGGACCTCCTAGATCGGCGTCGTCTGGGATTGATCCGTCGAGCGGACGTTCCGTGGCACTTGACCCTGTGAAACTTCACGCCGGGGTCAAGCCCGTTTTTCTACTCGTTATCTCGCTGGTATTCACAGTCCGACGCGACGAATCGGCGTTGGAGTAAGAATCTGCAACTAGAAATTCTCTGGCAGTTTATTTCTCGGAAGCACTTTGCTGTGTACTTTGCGTAAAATCGAAAACACTCTCTTCCCACCTTTCACGTGCGATACGATCGTTCAACGATCGGTATGCGCCCGATCGGTTCCCGCAACTACGAAAGTCGCAACCCGATCGCCGTCGGCAGTCACGGCGATAAACCCGCCGCTGTTAAGGATTTATAAGGATCGTTAAAGGAGGCGCGGAACGTTGGATCCGCGATCTGGCCCGAGGTCCCGGGCCTCGTCTTTTCTTTCTTCTTCTTTTTGCATCATTGTATGTGTTAATGTTTATTGCCTTTGCATGGAATTTCTTACCAATATTATGTATAATACAAATATTTATTATATACGTACATATATTAATTTCACATATTATATCACGTGCCTCTGTAACATAAACGAAATTATTCATTTGGTGACACATGCAGCGTGACGTATTGGGTTGGCCAAAAAGTAATTGCGTTTTTTTATATAAATAAAAGGCGAATTTTTCATGGGAAACAAAAACTTTATTAAACAATATATTGTCCATTTTGTTTGATTATCTTTTGCCATTTTTCAGGCAACTTCAAGATTCCGCGCTCAAAAAAGTTCTTATCTTTTTCAGCAAAAAACTATTCCAAGAACGATTTGATATCCTCGTCAGCAGTAAAGGTTTTACCATTCAAGGCGTTTTGCAAAGAACGAAACGAATGGTAATCTGATGGTGCCAGGTCTGGCGAATATGGTGGATGTGGTAACATCATGGTAACACATCCCATCCAAGCTGCAACAATTTTTCACGAGTGACCAAACTGGTACGTGGTCTAGCGTTATCGTGGTGAAACACAACGCCTTTGCGATTCACCAATTCTCGACGTTTCTGTTTGATGGCATCATTTAATTTATCCAGTTGACGACAGTATACGTCTGAATTAATGGTTTGATTCCTCGCAAGCAGCTCAAAATACACAATACCTTAAAGTCCCACCAGACTGACAGCATAATCTTTCTTTGGTGAATATCTGCTTTTCAAGTGCTTTCAGCAGGTTCATCACGATCTTTTTCGTTTGACGTTGTTGTAGACGATCGATTTTTCGTCGCCTGTTATCATGCGTTTCAAAAATCGATCATTTTCCTCACGTTTCAAAAGAGAATCGCAGGTGTCAATACGCTTAGTGAGATGAATTTCTTTCAGCTCATGTGCTACCCAAATATCGAGCTTACTAATGTATCCAAGTCGTTTTACATGGTTTTCAACACTCGATTTCGATATGTCAAGATTCTCAGCAATCTCTCGTGTCGTTAAACGCCGATTGGAATCGATCAGTGCCTTTATTTTGTCGTCATCAATTTCGATTGGCCTTCCTGAGCGTGGTGCATCTTTCACATTAAAATCTGCAGATCGAAATTTAGTAAACGAATTTTGACACTGCCGCAGTTTTAAAGCATCTTCGCCATATACATGACATAACTTTTTATGAGCTTGCACAGCGTTTTTCCCTTTTCGGAAGTAACAAAACAAAATATGACGAAAATGTTCTTTTTGATTTTCCATTTTGAAATCGACGGCAAAGAAACAATTGTTAACGAAATCGCGTACTTTCTTTTTCTAAAACAAGCTTGAACCGTGAGTTGTTAACCTACACAATGAATTTGCGGTTTAGAATGAAGTTAGTTACATTTCAAGACATGTATGTCCATCTATTGGAAAAAAACGCAATTACTTTTTGGCCAACCCAATAAAAGGCGAATTTTTCATGGGAAACAAAAACTTTATTAAACAATATATTGTCCATTTTGTTTGATTATCTTTTGCCATTTTTCAGGCAACTTCATGGTTCCGCGCTCAAAAAAGTTCTTATCTTTTTCAGCAAAAAACAATTCCAACAACGATTTGATATCCTCGTCAGCAGTAAAGGTTTTACCATTCAAGGCGTTTTGCAAAGAACGAAACGAATGGTAATCTGATGGTGCCAGGTCTGGCGAATATGGTGGATGTGGTAACATCATGGTAACACATCCCATCCAAGCTGCAACAATTTTTCACGAGTGACCAAACTGGTACGTGGTCTAGCGTTATCGTGGTGAAACACAACACCTTTGCGATTCACCAATTCTCGACGTTTCTGTTTGATGGCATCATTTAATTTATCCAGTTGACGACAGTATACGTCTGAATTAATGGTTTGATTCCTCGCAAGCAGCTCAAAATACACAATACCTTAAAGTCCCACCAGACTGACAGCATAATCTTTCTTTGGTGAATATCTGCTTTTCAAGTGCTTTCAGCAGGTTCATCACGATCTTTTTCGTTTGACGTTGTTGTAGACGATCCATTTTTCGTCGCCTGTTATCATGCGTTTCAAAAATCGATCATTTTCCTCACGTTTCAAAAGAGAATCGCAGGTGTCAATACGCTTAGTGAGATGAATTTCTTTCAGCTCATGTCGTACCCAAATATCGAGCTTACTAATGTATCCAAGTCGTTTTAAATGGTTTTCAACACTCGATTTCGATATGTCAAGATTCTCAGCAATCTCTCGTGTCGTTAAACCCCGATTGGAATCGATCAGTGCCTTTATTTTGTCGTCATCAATTTCGATTGGCCTTCCTGAGCGTGGTGCATCTTTCACATTAAAATCTGCAGATCGAAATTTAGTAAACCAATTTTGACACTGCCGCAGTTTTAAAGCATCTTCGCCATATACATGACATAACTTTTTATGAGCTTGCACAGCGTTTTTCCCTTTTCGGAAGTAACAAAACAAAATATGACGAAAATGTTCTTTTTGATTTTCCATTTTGAAATCGACGGCAAACAAACAATTGTTAACGAAATCGCGTACTTTCTTTTTCTAAAACAAGCTTGAACCGTGAGTTGTTAACCTACACAATGAATTTGCGGTTTAGAATGAAGTTAGTTACATTTCAAGACATGTATGTCCATCTATTGGAAAAAAACGCAATTACTTTTTGGCCAACCCAATAATATCAATTGTTGATTTACTGATAATAATTTCGCACAATGAGTGAGTCTGTTGCCGTTAAAGTCAAACACTTTAGCAACTTGAGTGCAATTTGTTTGAATAGTATCCAACATCCAACAATATCAATGACGAGTGGTGATGACGTTAACACAAAGTCAACATAAAGCATCGGAAATGATTTGGAGAAGTATCTCGCTCGAGAGATTAATTATAATGGGATCTTGCATTCATCTTCTTTCAACGTAAGATGGTAATCTAAATCTTTTCCTTTCCCTCGGTTATGCACGATGCGGCAATCGTCATCAACTCATCGCCCACCGGACGCACGCTCGTGCTGAATCGGCTCTTCTGAAAAGACTGCGCCCGCATGTTCGGACCGCATGTTTGTGACGCGCGCAAGCCGCACACGGTCGCCTCACGGATATCCGGTACGGGTGCAGGCGCACATACACTGTGTATGTGACAAGTTTGAAAACATGGTTTAAATAAAAATAGTGGTAGATATTTATTTATTTCTTTCTGTGAGAAAGTTCTCTGTTCTTGCAGAGCGTTCTTAAATTCTACGATGGTAATGCACGCACATCTCGATATCGCCATCTCGTAGGCACCCCAGCTCGCCTTTGTTGAAGGTGTTATATCTCTTTGCCTTCCTTCGACCTTACGTTGCATACCGCTCCTTACCGCCGGGTCGCATAATTCTTCCGCCACTTTTCCACGTTGCACCACCAGCACCTCGGTAAATAATCCGTGCGACAGCCAGACAGGGTTGCGTTGCGATGTACTCGCGAGTACATTCTCCTGATACCTAAGAACATACTTAACTCTTGAGCACCGAAACAGGATATCCGTGTCACATGGCTCGTTACGTTAATTATATTTACATGAAATGTTTCGAAAATTCAGTCAATGTAACGGCAAAAGTTATTGCGAGGTATGATATTATAAAGTATAATTCAGGAATGTTTAATGATGAGAGATAAACAATCTATTCTTTTTATCCAATGTAATATAAAACTAAACTCGTTGTGTACAGTCAAGTAATTTCGCAGAGGCCACTTGATTACGTCAAAAGATTCCACAATTGTGGCGACAGCACGATGGTTAAGAGACGTCTCGTGATACCCATACTGGACGTGGCTGTCGAACGACTGTCTGACGCCCCGAGGGTGCGGAGCATGCAACGATCAGCGCATGCAACTGCATCCGGTACAAGCGCAAAGTATCGGCTTTCAATCACCTGCCTACCCGTACCTACCCGTACCTACAACCATTCGTCGCTTTCTTCCGTTCCGAATTCGATGCGCCATTTTCGCCGCGAGAATGGTGCGGTCTGCGTTACAAGATTGGTAAATCGTAGCGAAATCTATTGGGTTGGCCAAAAAGTAATTGCGTTTTTTCCCAATAGATGGACATACATGTCTTGAAATGTAACTAACTTCATTCTAAACCGCAAATTCATTATGTAGGTTAACAACTCACGGTTCAAGCTTGTTTTAGAAAAAGAAAGCACGCGATTTCGTTAACAATTGTTTCTTTGCCGTCGATTTCAAAATGAAAAATCAAAAAGAACATTTTCGTCATATTTTGTTTTGTTACTTCCGAAAAGGGAAAAACGCTGTGCAAGCTCATAAAAAGTTATGTCATGTATATGGCGAAGATGCTTTAAAACTGCGGCAGTGTCAAAATTCGTTTACTAAATTTCGATCTGCAGATTTTAATGTGAAAGATGCACCACGCTCAGGAAGGCCAATCGAAATTGATGACGACAAAATAAAGGCACTGATCGATTCCAATCGGCGTTCAACGACACGAGAGATTGCTGAAAATCTTGACATATCGAAATCGAGTGTTGAAAACCATTTAAAACGACTTGGATACATTAGTAAGCTCGATATTTGGGTAGCACATGAGCTGAAAGAAATTCATCTCACTAAGCGTATTGACACCTGCGATTCTCTTTTGAAACGTGAGGAAAATGATCGATTTTTGAAACGCATGATAACAGGCGACGAAAAATGGATCGTCTACAACAACGTCAAACGAAAAAGATCGTGATGAACCTGCTGAAAGCACTTGAAAAGCAGATATTCACCAAAGAAAGATTATGCTGTCAGTCTGGTGGGACTTTAAAGGTATTGTGTATTTTGAGCCGCTTGCGAGGAATCAAACCATTAATTCAGACGTATACTGTCGTCAACTGGATAAATTAAATGATGCCATCAAACAGAAACGTCGAGAATTGGTGAATCGCAAAGGTGTTGTGTTTCACCACGATAACGCTAGACCACGTACAAGTTTGGTCACTCGTGAAAAATTGTTGCAGCCTGGATGGGATGTGTTACCATGATGTTACCACATCCACCATATTCGCCAGACCTGGCGCCATCGGATTACCATTCGTTTCGTTCTTTGCAAAACGCCTTGAATGGTAAAACCTTTACTGCTGATGAGGATATGAAATCGTTCTTGGAATAGTTTTTTGCTGAAAAAGATAGAACTTTTTTGAGCGCGGAATCATGAAGTTGCCTGAAAAATGGCAAAAGATAATCAAACAAAATGGACAATATATTGTTTAATAAAGTTTTTGTTTCCCATGAAAAATTCGCCTTTTATTGGGTTGGCCAAAAAGTAATTGCGTTTTTTTCCAATAGATGGACATACATGTCTTGAAATGTACCTAACTTCATTCTAAACCGCAAATTCATTATGTAGGTTAACAACTCACGGTTCAAGCTTGTTTTAGAAAAAGAAAGTACGCGATTTCGTTAACAATTGTTTCTTTGCCGTCGATTTCAAAATGGAAAATTAAAAAGAACATTTTCGTCATATTTTGTTTTGTTACTTCCGAAAAGGGAAAAACGCTGTGCAAGCTCATAAAAAGTTATGTCATGTATATGGCGAAGATGCTTTAAAACTGCGGCAGTGTCAAAATTCGTTTACTAAATTTCGATCTGCAGATTTTAATGTGAAAGATGCACCACGCTCAGGAAGGCCAATCGAAATTGATGACGACAAAATAAAGGCACTGATCGATTCCAATCGGCGTTTAACGACACGAGAGATTGCTGAGAATCTTGACATATCGAAATCGAGTGTTGAAAACCATGTAAAACGACTTGGATACATTAGTAAGCTCGATATTTGGGTAGCACATGAGCTGAAAGAAATTCATCTCACTAAGCGTATTGACACCTGCGATTCTCTTTTGAAACGTGAGGAAAATGATCGATTTTTGAAACGCATGATAACAGGCGACGAAAAATGGATCGTCTACAACAACGTCAAACGAAAAAGATCGTGATGAACCTGCTGAAAGCACTTGAAAAGCAGATATTCACCAAAGAAAGATTATGCTGTCAGTCTGGTGGGACTTTAAGGTATTGTGTATTTTGAGCTGCTTGCGAGGAATCAAACCATTAATTCAGACGTATACTGTCGTCAACTGGATAAATTAAATGATGCCATCAAACAGAAACGTCGAGAATTGGTGAATCGCAAAGGTGTTGTGTTTCACCACGATAACGCTAGACCACGCACAAGTTTGGTCACTCGTGAAAAATTGTTGCAGCTTGGATGGGATGTGTTACCATGATGTTACCACATCCACCATATTCGCCAGACCTGGCACCATCAGATTACCATTCGTTTCGTTCTTTGCAAATCGCCTTGAATGGTAAAACCTTGACTGCTGATGAGGATATGAAATCGTTGGAATAGTTTTTTGCTGAAAAAGATAAGAACTTTTTTGAGCGCGGAATCATGAAGTTGCCTGAAAAATGGCAAAAGATAATCAAACAAAATGGACAATGTATTGTTTAATAAAGTTTTTGTTTCCCATGAAAAATTCGCCTTTTATTTATATAAAAAAAATGCAATTACTTTTTGGCCAACCCAATATATTCTCAGCAATAACCGATGAGAATTATATATCGGAGTCACAGGACGATTAAACTGAGAAATACAAGAAAGATAAAAGTTGCAACGGTAGACAGGGAGGGCCAATGATAGGTATCACTGGGCTACTAACAACTTGAGATGATTACGATATAGTTGGAAAGTATGAGAAGACGAAAATCATATTCATGGTTAAACATCAAATCACTGTCAGTTGGAAGAAAAATGTGCTCGTTTTGCCTGTGAATCGAAACTGTACTTTGTAGACAGACGCGATTGCCGGAAGGTTAAGCAGAAACGTGAATGGCACACGCGCCAATATCCGTTCTCTTCTTTTTCTCCGCGCTCAGACAACTGCATGTGGCGGGAAGCGTTTAGCATTCACGAGAGAACGGCAGAACGACAGAACAACGTTGGAGAAAGATGGGAATAGCTTATTTTACCTCCACCCCGAATAAGAAAGCAACGACGTGTACAGGATACTTCAAATATTTGTGGGTACCGTCCCTTTAGGAGGAAACGCAAGTTAAATGCAAGCTTTTATTTTTTTTAAACGAGTATAACAAATATGCAGTTTTTTTGCGAATCTTTTGAGCCAGTTTAGAAGAACGCTGATGCAAATGGAATGGAAACGAGACGTTAAACTGAAAGCGAGATAACAATTTTTGACGAGCGATACTCGATGATCATCTGATCATTAAGCATTGGCACGTTACGTGGATCGGGAATTCGCGACCGAGATGGAAAAATCCAACAGTGGATTCCCTTCCATGTGACTGCGTTCAATCATTTCGAGCAACGCAACAATTCGTCGGAAGTAAACACCTCGTTTGTATCGCGCATCATCGCCAACCTCTCGAGCGAGTCACAAGTTGCGATGCAATTCGCGCGATACTCGATATCGCGGACATGCGTGCGTGCATGCGTGTATGCAACAATTGCACAGCGAGTAAACAGAAGATGAGTCCCTCTGTTTATGTGGCCGGCCGACCGCCGGTGCAACAACAACAGATTCTTAGTGGGTATGGGAATGGCGATTCTTCAGCTCTCTCTCACTGCCCTTTCTCACTCTGTCCTCTCCTCCTCATCTCATCGTGCTCTTTTTCTTCCTCTCGGCCTCTCCGCCACGGTCTCTTTCTTCCTTTCTCCCAGTCTCCCTCGTTGCATCTGCTCCCTTCTCACTCTCACCTTTCTCTGTCTCGTACACTGGAAGGCATGGAGGCCTAATGAAGATGTAAGCACTCGGCCGGCCCTCGTGCACGGTCGTGCTTTCGTCCTCCGCCCGTCCTTGTTGCACTTGGGCGACAAGGCGGCTTCCTTGGCCCTGTACAGGTCGTTTCAAACGTGCCAGGTAGATTGGATCATCTTCCTGATTCGTCGAGTTTCGGATTCAATGGGTCCACGAAAATGTGATGAACTTTTCTTTCTCCTTTTTATCGATGATTTTTATTCATGATTCCCTGCATTGCCTGCACAAATACAGATACAAATTTTATTTATTCGTACATTTTTGTAAAGAGCAGTCTCTTCAACGTATCTATTGGGGTCTGTGTAGCTGTGAATGTGATTTTATTTTATTATATCGATTTATTTGATTTTATTGTAGCGTAGAGTTTGTCGCTATTTAACATATTCGACTTCTCCTTAGGTAAACAATAGACGATTAAATGACATTGTCACGCTCAAATGACCACTTTCTAACTTGACGAGTGCTTACGGATGAATGGTTGATGCGCTTCTTTCGTGCAATTGATGCGCACTGGATAGATAGAAGAGAGGAGCCGCGAGATGGAGAAAGGAAGCATCGTGCGTCGCGGTACTCGGGAGAGGGTGGACCTCAGCTACCTGGTACAGGAACTCTCCTGTGGCCCCTTTTACCGACTTATTCCTGACGGAGTGTCGAGAGAGCGACGAAGAACGCGTGCGGCTAAGCGGAGCGAGCAAGCGACGACTGCGAGCAACGGAAGGGGGGTTGATCGGTAAGGGACGAGCGGGGGCCCCACGACGAAGCTGCTCTCGCTCGACTCCGGCTGTCCGAAGAGAGAAGATCCGAGACTCGGCTCAGGCACGCAGGCCCACCGCTGGTTGGCTGGCTGGGTTGGCTCGGCGCACAGAGAGCCCACCGGGCCACCCACCGCGACCATTCACCGGAACCGAGCCCCATCCAATCCCAGTGACTCTCATTCGCCCGGTTATAGAGATCACGGGACATCTCAGTTTGTTCGTCGAAAGACTCAAAGAGACGAGAAACTAGGTAGGGGGTATCTTCAAGAAGGGGCAAACGATGTCACAATGTTCTTTCCGTTTTCTTAAAGTCCCTCTTTCGGAGATGCGCAGGAAGCCATAACCGTATTGTTATAAATGAAAAATGAAGAAACGTGTAAATGTTTATGCGACAACTACCTCGAAACGCATTCGGGCGTAATCAAGTTCGGGAAACCGAGATTGACGCTCGGGGCTTTGAATTTTGTTGTACAAGATTTGGGAGAATTGAGACGCCGCCATGAGGAACCTAACCTAACCTAACCTAACCTAACCGCCCATTAATCTCACGGAAAGGAAAACGGGCGGGCACGCTCCTCTCCCACACGGGAATTTCTAAGCATTTCCTCGAAGATCCAAACCGCCGCGCGGTCAATCGGGGCGTGTCTCGAGAACAAGGACCCCTAACAAGGCTGCAGCCACCACGTGGTTCTTGCATTTTCACACGTCATAAAACTGTCCGCACTTGCGCGCCAGATGAACACGCACGTTAATGAATAGATTCATCCCGATGAGAACCGCCGATCGATCTGGAGTAAATAATTAGGATAATAGCAACGCAAAGGAGACATCTTAATCGGCAGTGATGCAGCGGCACTCGTGTCGTCCAAGGAAATTCTTCTCCCAGTTCTCATTACGTTCCATTTATGTTGATCGGATACAGTACTCGCCATCCGATCGATGATCGAGTCGAAATCGTTATCCCCCCTGGCCTAATAGAACTCTCGTTGCCCTCTACGATCTCGTTGGACCGTTAAACGGTGCCCGCGATGTCGCATTAACGTCAATGGGCTCGGATGTCCCGATTTCCACGCGCGAGTCCACCGTCCTCCGGGATGCAACGAGTTCGCGGAAACAATAGGAGAGGGATGGTGAATGAGGCGCGCCGACAGGGACCTGAAAGACGACGCGGCCATTCAAGGGTGCCCCGCGGCAAGCGGGATGCGATACGAGGAGATGCGCGCGCGAGGCCCCGCAATCACGGTAGCCGGAAGGGTGCGGATAGACGGGGTGCAGCTCGCCCCCGTGAACGAGACAGGGACGGGGAAATAATTACAGAGACGCCTCGTCGATAAATCAAGCCCGGTACCCCTCCCTCCCCCTCCCGCCCCCTCTCCTCCCGCAAGAATATCCTGCCTGCTAGTCCCCTCTCTAAGCTGAGTCTTCTCCGTCGGCGACGCTGCCCTTTTTCATTCTCTCCCTCTCTTCCTCTGTCTCTCCTTCTCCCTTTCCTCTGCTTTCCACCGTTAAGCCACGTTTCTTGCTTCGCGCGCGCGCGTAGAGCAGAGAGTAGTGTCTTTATTACGCTCGATCCTCGGTCGCATTCTACAGGTCGACTCACAAGTCACCGAGTCGATTTTGAAGATTTCCCATCGAAAACTGTATTAAAGGGCAGATTATATTATATCATTAATTTGGGGGACGTGGAACGTTCTTCGTATTAGTTAAATAAACATTAGCAATAATATTACATACAATCCCGGAGCAGCATCCCGCATTATAGACAATTACGTTTCTGTGTCCTTTTTCGCAAAGTTTTCCACTCGTACTTGCATTATTCTTGCAAAACCACTAAAACCTGTATATCTAATCGAATCTAATCGATTTGCATTTAATCTTGGAAGGCGGCACAAGTGCAGCGTATCCGCTGTGCATGCCAAGTCCCATCATCCTATAGCCTATATCCTCCTCTCCGTGGAGCAAATTTGCAGCACGAGACTGCGTGGACGGTACGTCTGATAGTTTCTGCAGGATTCGTTTGAGAACCGCTCTCGCGCGGCAAGCAATACGGGTGGTCCACGGCGACCGGCGTCGTGGCGGAACGAGCAAATACGCCGTCGGCATTTTTGACGGTGAAATCTGACTAGGTGGGATACCAGAGTACTCCGCGCGCAACGGCCATCATCCTCGTGTGCCCCTCGTCCATTACTACTGCTCGTGCATGCGGTGTATACTCCTTTAGATCGTGCTCGTGGTGTCCTTCGCAAAGACAACGCTTCACTTGTTTCCTCCAAATGAACCTGGGAAAGGTCAAGTAAACCCGCGCTGAACGTCCGTGCGCATTAAGGAAAATAATTCCTCCGCCACGTTCCCTTTAAAATCCCTCTGAAACACCTAACTCCTTTTAATCCCTTTGAATGGGATAGGGTAAGCCGAGAGCCGGCAATATTGTTGTTGTTGTTGTTGTTGTTGAATGAAGGGACCCTTCATACATGCTGTTTATGCTACAAAGCACAACAGCGTTTAGGCGAGAAAGATCATGCCGCGCTAACGATAGGGCCGCGAGGACCACTAAAAGGATAGATAATCTACGAGAGCCAGAGCGCGAATCGATCTTCCTCTTGCTTTTTCAAACCGCTATTTTCACATCCGTTTCTGGGAACGTTTTATTGGCAGACTGCCGGGAATTTTTGTCGGTACAAAGACGCGCAGAAACGGGTGTATTACGACACTGTCCCGGTGAATGTTTCTCTTCGGAGAACTCCAACGTCCACGTCAGTCGCAAACACCGTCCACCTTGGGCAGGGCTTATGAAGTCATTCGGCTAAAGTGACACTAAAGGGTGTGAAATTTGCGACATTGTTGCTCCGCTAGTTTCCTCGCAGAAGCGAGAAGCTAAGCTCTCAAGGCATACTACTAATCACGGCCTTTTTATCAGGCAATACAAGGTTTGCCTGACAAAGGCAAACCTTGTATTGCCTTTAGCTCTAACGTAACGTAACGTAACGCAAAATGATTCTGTGCGTTACTGCTAAAGATAACAATTTCAAGTATGCCAAAGTTAATCGCCTTGTTATCTGATTTTGCAGAAGGTGGAAGGTTGCAGAAAGAGTTGACCTACGCGTCGGAGGCGCTCGGCGAGGCTGCCGCGTCGACGCACCAGCTCGTCATCCAAACGCCAAGGCATTCCGGAGCAAATATCTTGCACCCGGCCGCGCTCAAAGAACATTTGGCAGTACTCAAGGCTGCGACGCAAGTTACGGTGCACCTGTTCGACATGTAAGTCCCCCGTCCGCGCTTTCTCATTTGTATACACAAAAGGAGCATCCGGTGATGCCGGGTTAGCATTCAAATTAAAAACCGGATTAATTGGGTAGCAAGATTACAGACTGTGTTTAGCGTATACATTATGACGACATAATTTTTATAAACGCGCGTACAAATTAAGGAGAAGGGGATTTTCTACGAAAAAATCGAGTAAAGGAGACGTGAAATAACGAAACTCGTCTTGTGTTTCTTAAATTTTGCAACCTGGAAAATTAGTCTTTCCATCTCGTATTCACGAATGCGTGTATGTCATTGCAGCACGTGGAGGCTGAAGGACTTGTGCTACGCGCCGAGCATACCCAACTTCGACCTGCACTATATCGACCAGGTAATTCGAACGAGCGTACGCATACGTACGGATACGCGGCGCGTACGACGCGCCCGATAGCTGCACGCGCGCATCGGCGCAGTATGAATGGCGTGCGCGCGAGAGCGCGTGTTTATGCGCTGTCGCTCGCTGTCTCCATTCGGGACCCCTAGCGAAGAGAGAGGGGTGAGAGAGAGAGAGAGAGAGATATCGATGCACGCACGTCACTTTTGTATGCGTTCATAATTCAAGGGCTAACACTACCGTTAGAGTCCTCGGAACTTAATTACCTTGCTTAAACCTCTACTTTTGCTACATAGAATATCTCTTAAAATTAGTATGCGAAGGATTTTTGAGAAAGAGAAATACTCGTAAAGTTTGAAAGAGATAGAGGAAAGTCCCCGATTATGAGATACCATATCGATTTTGCCGAATGTAAGGAATTTAAAAATGTAATACGTTCTCTTGAAGAGAATTTAATAAGCTTTAGGTTGGTCAAATGAAAAATCTAATTCAAATATTATTTTTTCTGAAAATTAAAACAATTTGAAAAAAGAGCTTTACGCAGGATCGAGAAAGTGTGCTCCTAATATAAGATACCTCGAGAAATCGGTGTTAAAAGTGCAAAATGCATCAGTATTGCAATTAAAAAACTTTATTAGATAGTTTTATAAAAATACTGCTGCCACAGCCTTCGCCAAATCTTCACGATTCCACTGTCGACGCTTCCTCGTTTCTCTAACCCCATAGTCAGATTCTATAAAAATTAAATACACAAAAATTCGTATTAACTTTTCTTTAACCTTAAGTAGTATTTTCTTTCTTTTTATTACACTACATACTCTTCATATTCGAGCAATAATTATCTCATATTAAGAGTACCCTGAATGTCTCATTATACGAGCCACGCGCCTAGCGGTTCCGCGATCGTGAAATCTAACCTCTACAATTAAGCAATTCAACAAATCGCGTATTTTCCTGTTACTACGATTCTACTCTATCATTGCATACTGAATTTATTGCCAACCATTTCCTTATTATGTAATAAACAAGGTTTAAAGACTTACCTCAAGTTCCTTTGACATGTTCACAATCTCACAAACCTTTTCTTGCAAAGGCTAAACGCAATAACGAACAATGAATTTTTCACTAAATACATTTTACACCAAGAGTAATAAGTCCATGGTGGAACTAACAGATGGTGCTCACTGGTTTAGCAGAAACCCCATTATCTCATATTAGGAGCATGTCTCATAATAGGGGATTCTCCTCTACTTGGAGGCTCTCGGCTAACAACGGAGCAAAAATAATGAAACGAGCAAAGAAGATTTATTCCGTGTAGAACGATAAACAAAATGTGATCCGACTAAATATCCACGGCACCGACATTGACGATCGTCACACGGTTTTTCTGGGTACCGAGCCATTACGCAGACCCACCTCTGGGTTCCAGGAAACTCGAATAGGGCGGTCCGTGCACCACGTTCTTTCGTAACCCTCGCGCGCCTAACGTCCGACGCTGGACAAGATCATCTTAGATTACACCTTGCGTCCAAGTGTCAGTTAAACACTTGGTACTTGCCCGCGCGTTTTTCGAACGGCCCTTGAAATGCAGCCTCATCAAACTCGTCATTATCCGCAGTTGCAGTTCGATAATGATGACTTTTCCAAATAGAAAAATTCACTGTTTGAATTTTGATCAGATTTAAAACAAAAAGAAAAACGGGGTCTTTGAGTCTTGAGTAACTGAAAAACTCTGTCAATTTAAGACAACGTCAAAATATGTTTATTTATTCGAAAACATATCCATTTATACCTATTTATTTATCATTTGCAGATCTTTGACAGTATTATACCTTGCGCTATCATCACACCGCTCGATTGCTTTTGGGAAGGTAGCAAACTCTTGGGTCCAGAATATCCCGTTCACATACCGTGAGTACTTTCCATCCAGCTGTTTAGTAATGCGCTAAAAATTGTTTGCTCGAAAGAAAAGCATCTCTTTTCAACAACAAGAATAATGAAATAAATTATGTAATCGTCTTACAAGCATCTCAGTCTCGTCACCATCAACATGTGGTTAATATCCAACGGAATTATTTAGATCTCTGACACGGACAAACAGTGGAATAAAGAATAACAATAAGCCAGTCCGATGGACGAATCTCAATCCCTCCAGTTTGTTGAACGATATGAAGAAGTTGGAGTTCTCGTTTCCGTTTAAGACACTCGAAGACTACATGAAGAGAGCTGGAATAACGAACGGCTATCAGAGCAAGCCCTGTCTGAATCCAGCGGATGCGGAATGCCCGGAAACCGCGCCTAACAAAAAATCTCAGGAGGTAAGTTCTTTTAGTATGTCTAGTCGCCCTCGACACCCGCGAACCGTTAGTCTTTGAGATACTTGGGTCCCTGGAATCGGTACCGTACGAAACTGTGCGGCATCGAAACGTTTTGGCATTCCGCAATTCTAGCGATAAAGTTTGCAAGTTGCTAACAGTTTGAGACCGACTATCCGTCTCACGTTAAACGAGAAACGCTGCAGCAGGATAACGTAACGCAAAGGCTGTCTCACATTCATCCGTTACGGCGCCGTTCGTCCATGCGCCTCGCCTCGAGAATAACAAACGATGATTTGGAATTCTCTAACTGACTCTAACTGACGTGCATGAACCGGTGGCTGCTTTGACGCTCCAACTAGCGGAGAGTGAAATGACAAAGTCGGCGATGAATATTTATTCACTTAGTGGGTCGCATTTTCGCACGGTTAGAATTGAAAAATATTGAATTTTAATTTCTCTCCTTAAGCGGAGCTTTCTCGTATCGTGAATAGACTGTATGTAACAAGGGAACTAACACAACTGTCCCTCACCGATTTTGATGGGCTTTGGATATGTTGTAGAGCATCGAAAAATATTAGACCCCTATTTTTTTTAGCTGCGTATCTCAACGTTTAGGGGTTGAAACAGCCCCTCGAAGATAGGGGTAAATTACAAAATGTGAATACACCGTTGTAAAGAGTATAAAATACTATAAAACTTTTGTATAAAACATTTTTTCATATATCTTATATTTTCAAAGATATTCGCTAAAAATGAAAAAATTCATTATCTTCGAGGGGCTGTTTCAACCCCTAAACGTTGAGATACGCAGCTAAAAACAAATAGGGGTCTAATATTTTTCGATGCTCTACAACAGTGCTCGGAATTAGTTGCCCTTTTCGGGCCGATTTCAGAAGCGACGCCTATCATTCCCCCACTACCGCTCGACGCGCGACGGCCGAGCCGCCGAACGCTGTGTCCCAGGGGCGCCACTATATGAGATATACGCTGAGAGCATTATCCCAGCGCCCTTTCGTCCAGTCATTAAAATTTTTCTAGCTAAATAGGTTTTACTTTCACAATGAAAAGTGAAGTACTAAATTGTCAATTATTAACTTATTATTAAAGTGTAATGTAAAATTATTACTGTGTGTGTGTATAGAGGAGAATCCCCTATTATGAGACATGCTCCTAATATGAGATAATGGGGTTTCTGCTAAACTAGTGAGCACCATCTGTTAATTCCACCATGAACTTATTACTCTTGGTGTAAAATGTATTTAGTGAAAAATTCATTGTTCGTTATTGCGTTTAGCTTTTGCAAGAAAAGGTTTGTGAAATTGTGAACATGTCAAAGGAACTTGAGGTAAGTCTTTAAACCCTGTTTATTACATAATAAAGAAATGGTTGGCAATAAATTCAGTATGCAATGATAGAGTAGAATCGTAGTAACAGGAAAATACGCGATTTGTTGAATTGCTTAATTGTAGAGGTTAGATTTCACGATCGCGGAACCGCTAGGCGTGTGGCTCGTATAATGAGACATTCAGGGTACTCTTAATATGAGATCATTATTGCTCGAATATGAAGATTATGTAGTGTAATAAAAAGAAAGAAAATACTACTTAAGGTTAAAGAAAAGTTAATACGAATTTTTGTGTATTTAATTTTTATAGAATCTGACTATGGAGGTTAGAGATACGAGGAAGCGTCGACAGTGGAATCGTGAAGATTTGGCGAAGGCTGTGGCAGCAGTATTTTTATAAAACGATCTAATAAAGTTTTTTAATTGCAATACTGATGCATTTTGCACTTTTAACACCGATTTCTCGAGGTATCTTATATTAGGAGCACACTTTCTCGATCCTGCGTAAAGCTCTTTTTTCAAATTGTTTTAATTTTCAGAAAAAATAATATTTGAATTAGATTTTTCATTTGACCAACCTAAAGCTTATTAAATTCTCTTCAAGAGAACGTATTACATTTTTAAATTCTGCCTATAGATTTCCTTACATTCGGCAAAATCGATATGGTATCTCATAATCGGGGACTTTCCTCTACTACATTAATAATTGAAAATTTAGTACTTCACTTTTCATTGTGAAAGTAAAACTTATTTAGCTAGAAAAATTTTAATGACTGGACGAAAGGGCGCTGGGATAATGCTCTCAGCGTACATCTCATATAGTGGCGCCCCTGAGACCAGCGTTCGGCGGCTCGGCCGTCGCGCGTCGAGCGGTAGTGGGGGAATGATAGGCGTCGCTTCTGAAATCGGCCCGAAGAGGGCAACTAATTCCGAGCACTGTTGTAGAGCATCGAAAGATATTAGACCCCTATTTGTTTTTAGCTGCGTATCTCAACGTTTAGGGGTTGAAACAGCCCCTCGAAGATAGGGGTAAATTAAAAAATGTGACATTTTCGAAAAATGTGAATACACCGTTGTAAAGGGTATAAAATACTATAAAACTTTTGTATAAAACATTTTTTCATATATCTTATATTTTCAAAGATATTCGCTAAAAATGAAAAAGACACAGCGTTCGGCGGCTCGGCCGTCGCGCGTCGAGCGGTAGTGGGGGAATGATAGGCGTCGCTTCTGAAATCGGCCCGAAAAGGGCAACTAATTCCGAGCACTGTTGTAGAGCATCGAAAAATATTAGACCCCTATTTGTTTTTAGCTGCGTATCTCAACGTTTAGGGGTTGAAACAGCCCCTCGAAGATAGGGGTAAATTAAAAAATGTGACATTTTCGAAAAATGTGAATACACCGTTGTAAAGGGTATAAAATACTATAAAACTTTTGTATAAAACATTTTTTCATATATCTTATATTTTCAAAGATATTCGCTAAAAATGAAAAAGACACAGCGTTCGGCGGCTCGGCCGTCGCGCGTCGAGCGGTAGTGGGGAATGATAGGCGTCGCTTCTGAAATCGACCCGAAAAGGGCAACTAATTCCGAGCACTGTTGTAGAGCATCGAAAAATATTAGACCCCTATTTGTTTTTAGCTGCGTATCTCAACGTTTAGGGGTTGAAACAGCCCCTCGAAGATAGGGGTAAATTAAAAAATGTGACATTTTCGAAAAATGTGAATACACCGTTGTAAAGGGTATAAAATACTATAAAACTTTTGTATAAAACATTTTTTCATATATCTTATATTTTCAAAGATATTCGCTAAAAATGAAAAAGACACAGCGTTCGGCGGCTCGGCCGTCGCGCGTCGAGCGTTAGTGGGGGAATGATAGGCGTCGCTTCTGAAATCGGCCCGAAAAGGGCAACTAATTCCGAGCACTGTTGTAGAGCATCGAAAGATATTAGACCCCTATTTGTTTTTAGCTGCGTATCTCAACGTTTAGGGGTTGAAACAGCCCCTCGAAGATAGGGGTAAATTAAAAAATGTGACATTTTCGAAAAATGTGATTACACCGTTGTAAAGGGTATAAAATACTATAAAACTTTTGTATAAAACATTTTTTCATATATCTTATATTTTCAAAGATATTCGCTAAAAATGAAAACATTCATTATCTTCGAGGGGCTGTTTCAACCCCTAAACGTTGAGATACGCAGCTAAAAAAAATAGGGGTCTAATATTTTTCGATGCTCTACAACATATCCAAAGCCCATCAAAATCGATGAGGGGCAGTTGTGTTAGTTCCCTTGTAAGATAAACTCATGTTTCATTAGTTTCCGCAAAACTTCAGAAACGCTTCTCGCTGCAAGAAGTTTCTCTGTAAAGATCGGCGTCGACACCGCGCCGGCAATGATGCTTCCGGTTCCGATTCGCGCGATAGTCAGACGGGAAAGATGATCGCAGCGGGCTCTCGGTTTAAAGGAACGAAAAGACGATTCCTGCGCGAAACGGTTGACGAGTATGCGAGTCGCGTGGGCCGCGGCGGCCCATTGAAATAATAAAATCGAGTGACGTGCGTCATTATTGCGCTACGCCGGTGGTCGCAAGCGCGCTCGATCCAGGTTGTGGTGGTCTCACGCGCGCGCAACCGCGCATCGCATTACGCGGCCATCATTTCGGTGTCATTAACATACGGCATGCCCTGACACGTGTACAACGTGAACCGCATCGCTACGCGCGCGTGTGCGTATGCAACATCCCATATATATCTCTCTCCCTCTTTCTCTCTTCCTTTTCTTTTCTTTAATCTCGCTTTCTGCATCCCTGTCTTTCTCCCTCTTTGCGCGTTTTCCTTCGCGTACGTATCTATTTCTATTTTTATAACGGGTATGCTCGCCCTCGTACTTAAAGTAATTGCACTTAATGGCTACGCGATGCGGCACGCATGCACCTCGGAATATTTCGAGTGTAGCTGCAGGCGGGGCGTCATTGATCGGGTGTTTAACTCGAGAACCGGCGTCGCGTATTTCGCGCGTACGAGAAGGCGCGGCCCGTGATGACACCAGTGTCTGGTAGACGCGTCCGGGAGAAAATTTTCCTACGAGTTTCCGACTCGAAACACAAATTTTTTCTAACGTCAGACACGATCTTTCCGTAGTTTCCTTCGCGTACGGGGACGGTTCTAATCGGAACGGTAATCTCTTGCCCAAGATTATCTTGCTTTGCCGAGGCTTCATTTTCCGTTACATATATTATGAATGTTTATCCGTATTCTCATATGATATAAAGGACAAGGCCCCGGGGCAGTCAGAACGCCCAGAATCACGGCTGGTATGCCCTTTTATAGGGTCCTATAAAATCTCTCGCTGTGGGGTCCCCCGGCTACCATATAAAAGAGAACGTCGCTCCAAGTCCCAGTAATAATTCTTTGTCGAAGGAATTTCTGGCATGGCTTGACGCGGTTTTGCCTTCGGTCACGCTTGAGGCATTCTTCGATGAGAAACAAAATGCGCGGAAAGACTCGAGACGGCGAAGAGCAAAAGGAATATCTCCATTTGGAGCTTTGTGCTCGAGTTCGTTGCTGCTTATTGTTGTTCGAAATCGCCCGCCAACGCTTCGAATTGTTCTTTTCACGGTTGATCATATCATATTCCGAGAGTGGTTTAATGGTCGAAAGTACTTCGCCAAGTTTCTCGCGCGCTTAGAAAGCGGTTAACGTCCCGGTTGATGCTCCCAATGTCGTTTTCTGTAACAGGTACCCGACGTAGGGGTCGAATTGACGGGTGGTTGCTACGGCTTCGCGGCCAAATACATGCATTGGCCGGAGGAGCTGGTGGTCGGCGGTGCCAAGCACAACAAGACGGGCCACTTGACTCGCGCGGCCGCTCTGCAGACCGTGGTGCAGCTGATGGGCGAGCGCGAGCTGTACGATTTCCTGGCGAACACCTACAAGGTCCACCATATCGATTGGTCGCAGGAGAAAGCGGCTCAGGTGCTGGAGACCTGGCAAAGAGCATTTAGCAATGAGGTGAAAAAGTTGATGGACATCAATGGGTCGGCACCGTATAATCTGTACGCCTTCAGCACGACCACGATGAACGATATCCTCGGGAAGTACAGCGAGGTGTCCGTCATGAAGATTGCGATTGGATGCGGGCTCATGGTTAGAAATAACTCGATAATTAAATGTAACAACACAGCTTAGACGAAAAACTATTCAAGCGAAACACGAAATGATTTTTATTTATATTTTTATTTATTTATATTGGGTCATTAAGTATGAAACTTTACAAATGTAAAAGCGCCATTTTTAACATTTGTTATCTCAAATTTGGCGCCAGACGTCAGTATCAGGTTAGGTTAGTGTGATAGATGTATGTTCGCTCTTCAAATGTCATATTTGTTTCTTCAAATATCTTCATTAGTTTTATTGGTGGATTCTTTTTTATAGAACTATGGAAAAGTCCAAAATTCGTGTGATTTATGAATATGAGTTCCGCCGTGGAACCACAGTGTCGGAGACAGCTCGTAATATCAACGCTGTATTTGGTGAAAGTTCAACTACTAAAGCAACGGTGGGCAATTGGTTCAAAAACTTCAGAGATGGGGATTTCAGCCTCGCTAATGAACCACGTAGAAGACCAAAGACGAAGGTGGATAATGATTACTTGAGAGCCGTAGTAGAGTCCGATCCATCTCAAAGTACACGTGAATTGGCATCGATATTCAATGTTTCCATACCCACCATATTGTTCATTTAGCTGCAATTGGTAAGATAAAGAAGTTGGACAAATGGGTCCCGCACGAATTGACCGATGCGCAGCAGGCGCAACGTCTAGAGGCTTCCCTTTCTTTGCTTTCCCGTCACAAAAATTAATCTTTTTTTAATCGAATTGTCACCTGCGATGAAAAGTGGATACTCTACGACAATCGTAAACGCTCACATCAGTGGTTGAACGTTGATGAACCACCGAGACATCACGCGAAACCCAACATTACACAGAAGAAGCTTATGGTGACTGTTTGGTGGTCCAGGTCAGGTGTTATCTACTACAACTTTATGAAACCTGGTACATCGATAACGGCTGAAGTATATTGCAAGCAACTGGACGAAATGATGCAACAACTTGCTATTAAACAACCGAAATTGGTCAATCGGTCAATGCCAATCCTGTTGCATGATAATGCTCGACCGCACACTGCACGACTGACCGTGGCAAAGCTACAGGAGTTGGAATTGGAAACTCTCCGTCATCCACCATATTCACCAGATCTATCACTTACCGACTATCACTTCTTCCGGAATTTGGACAACTTGTTGGTGGGAAAATTGTTCAATTCTCAACAGGCAGTCGAAACAGCCTTCCGCGACTTCATCGATTCCCGTACTCCTGGCTTCTATAGTAGAGGCATAGACCAACTACCACTAAAATGGCAGAAGTGTGTAGATAACATGGGCGCATATTTCGATTGAAAATAAATCATGTCCATGTGCCAAAAAATGCAAAAGTTTATGTTCTATTTGTAAAGTTTCATACTTAATGACCCAATATATCATCTTGTCGTCCACTCCTTTGCTTATCGGTTTTGCTTTTAATTTTTTTAGTTGTTATACGCCGGAATAGCACTCTTTCGTTGGAAGGATCCAGTGCGCTCGCAGTCCGGAGTGGGAATAGTCGGTGTGATACTGGTTTGCGCCACGGTAGCAGCCGGTTTGGGTTTCTGTGCGCTTTTGGGGATCCCATTTAACGCCACCACGACGCAGATAGTGCCATTTCTCGCGCTCGGTTTGGGCGTGCATGACATGTTCCTGCTGACGCACACGTACGCCGAGCTCTCGGTGAACGAGGTGCCCAGCGGCGAGCAAACGGGAGTCGTTCTCAAACGAACCGGCCTGTCGGTGCTGTTGGCGGGTATTAGTAACGTTTCCGCGTTTTTCGCGGCGGCAATAATTCCGATCCCAGCCCTTCGAACGTTCTGTCTGCAAGCCGGCATCCTGTTGGTATTCAATCTGGCCGCCATGCTGCTAATATTCCCCGCGATGGTCAGTTTAGACCTACGACGAAGGCGTTCCGGCCGAAGGGACATTCTCTGTTGTTGCTTGCCGACGGCGTCCAATCCCAGGAAGAACAGATACTCCGTGAGGAACAACGGTACGGTCAAACAGACGGTCACCAGAGCGATACCACCTGAGAGACGGGAGACCTGCACGCAGATCCTAACACCGCAGAACGCGCAGAACGAATCCTGGGTATGAAATAAACGTACATATACGCACGACTCTATCGTCCTATCGTTAAGGGGGGAGCCTGCTTTAGAACGTTGAAAATAAGGTATAATTTTACGAATTTTTTTGGAGAAACTATACAGCGGATCATTATAAAACTTTGATGCATTTATTAGTGCATGTTTAAAGATAAAAAAAATTATTTTTTTATTTGAATATATCGCCCGTAGAGGTCGTTCTGGAGGCATCTTAGTGCAGCCGGCATTGTAAATTGGTGAGCATTCTCCCGCCTCCAAATTTCATCCAAACTGAAAAATTTAAATATTTTCTCGTTATTTATGAATTCCCATCGTCGATGAACCTTTAATATTCATAAAAACATTAAGTTAAACAATTATTTTTGCATGAAAAAGTTCAACAACTTTGCCTAAAAATCGTACTTTTGTGTTCTAAGCTCCACCATTTTGGCACTTTTCAACTTTTTTCTCCTCTCTTTGGTTCATCGACGATGGGAATTCATAAATAACGAGAAGATATTTCAATTTTTCAGTTCAGACGAAATTTGGAGGCAGGAGAATGCTCACCAATTTGCAATGCCGGCGACGCGGCTGCACTAAGATTTCTCTAGGACGACCTCTACAGGCGATATATTCAAATAAAAAAATAATTTTTTTTATCTTTAAACATGTACTAATAAATGCATCAAAGTTTTATAATGATCCGCTGTATAGTTTCTCCAACAACAATTCGTAAAATATACCTTATTTTCAGCGTTCTAAAGCAGGCTCCCCCCTTAAGGGCATGCTGGAGTTGCTAGTGAACTATTTTTTCACTATAGCGATGGTAATTGCAGTTTCGAAAATTCTCTTTATCGCTTGTGCAGAATAAAAAATCCTTTTCCACAAATGAAGTATAGATAGAAAGAAAGTCCGCTCTACAGGACTTTATACTCAAAATGGCAAAAAGTTAAAAACTTGCATTTGTCTTTTCTAACTTTGTTCCATTTTGAATATAAAGTCCTGTAGAGCGGACTTTCTTTCTATCTATACTTCATTTGTGGAAAAGGATTTTTTATTCTGCACAAGCGATAAAGAGAATTTTCGAAATTGCAATTACCATCGCTATAGTGAAAAAATAGTTCACTAGCAACTCCAGCATCCCCTTAAGGGGGGAGCCTGCTTTAGAACGTTGAAAATAAGGTATAATTTTACGAATTTTTTTGGAGAAACTATACAGCGGATCATTATAAAACTTTGATGCATTTATTAGTACATGTTTAAAGATAAAAAAAATTATTTTTTATTTGAATATATCGCCCGTAGAGGTCGTCCTGGAGGCATCTTAGTGCAGCCGGCATTGTAAATTGGTGAGCATTCTCCCGCCTCCAAATTTCATCCAAACTGAAAAATTGAAATATTTTCTCGTTATGTATGAATTCCCATCGTCGATGAACCTTTAATATTCATAAAAACATTAAGTTAAACAATTAGTTTTGCATGAAAAAGTTCAAAAACTTTGCCTAAAAATCGTACTTTTGTGTTCTAAGCTCCACCATTTTGGCACTTTTCAACTTTTTTCTTCTCTCTTTGGTTCATCGACGATGGGAATTCATAAATAACGAGACATATTTCAATTTTTCAGTTTAGACGAAATTTGGAGGCAGGAGAATGCTCACCAATTTGCAATGCCGGCGACGCGGCTGCACTAAGCCTTCTCCAGGACGACCTCTACAAGCGATATATTCAAATAAAAAAATAATTTTTGTTATCTTTAAACATGTACTAATAAATGCATCAAAGTTTTATAATGATCCGCTGTATAGTTTCTCCAAAAACAATTCGTAAAATATACCTTATTTTCAGCGTCCTAAAGCAGGCTCCCCCCTTAAGCGCTACCTTGCGAGGATGGACATTATATTCTAACGTTCGAGTTGTAGTAAAGATCGAACGAGTCTCGACCAGTTTGATAAGACACGGCGTGTTAAATACGATAAAACAATTTATAAAATAATTCTTTTCCTACGTATTTGCATCGAGTCTGAATTAACGCGGATCCATGACCGTGCTAGATCCCTCGTGCGCGGAATCCACGCCTATAAGTATATCCCCTCGTTGCTGCAGATAGGTGGAAATATCATCGACGCGGAGTTGGACAAGCAGTGCACGGAGGAGGACGCTCTGACCGGCTGTTCGCAGGACGACTGTCTCAGCTTCTCTTTCACGCAGCTCGCTGCACGGCATTACGCACCCTTCATCAGCAGACCGGCCACCAAGGTGTTCGGCATGATAATCCTGGTCTGTGTGCTGGCCGGTAGCGTGTGGCAGACGATGCGCGTACGTGACGGCTTAGATCTGACGGATCTGGTGCCGCAGAACTCGAACGAGTACGCGTTCCTGTCTGCCCAGGCGAAGCACTTTGGTTTCTACAACATGTATGCAGTTACTGGTCGAGATTTCGAATATCCCAACAATCAGCGACTGCTGTACGAGTATCACGACGCCTTTATGCGCATCAAGAACGTCTTCAAGAATGACAATGGCGGTCTACCCGAGTTCTGGCTCGGCCTGTTCCGCGATTGGTTGAAGAGCCTGCAGACGGCGTTCGATAAAGACTACAACAACGGCTGCATCACTCAGGAGAGGTGGTACAAGAATGCCAGCGATGAAGCAATCCTGGCATACAAATTGCTCGTGCAGACCGGCTACGTGGACAATCCAATCGATAAGACGCTGATCACTCAGGTGCGACTGGTCGACTCGGAGGGCATCATCAATCCGCGCGCATTCTACAACTACTTGAGCGCCTGGGCGTCCAACGACGCACTCGCCTACGGTGCCTCACAGGCGAATCTGAGACCCGAACCACGCCAGTGGATCTACACTAACGATCACGAGCTGAAAATCCCAAAAAGCATGCCGCTCACTTATGCACAAATGCCATTTTCCCTGCACAAGCTCACCGACACGCAGGAGATTACGGAACTGATCAGTAGCGTGCGGAAACTGTGCAAGAGATTCGAGGAGCGCGGCTTGCCGAATTTTCCATCCGGAATACCGTTCCTATTTTGGGAGCAATACTTGGACTTGAGGAGTTGTTTGGGTATGGCTCTCCTGGCCGCGTTGGGCGCGAGCGTCATCGTGGTTGGAGTACTGTTGCTGAACGTGTGGGCCGCTATCCTGGTCGGTCTCTCCTTAGCCGCCGTCGTTTTACAGCTGTTGGGCATTATGGGTCTGTGCAACATCAAGCTGAGCGCCGTCCCCGCTGTGCTACTAGTGGTCAGCGTTGGCATAGCCGTTCACTTCATGGTACACATTTGTCTGGTAAGCATAAATATGAAAATAATTGCGAATACGTTTCTTCAAATTTATTATCCATCATTGAGCAAATTTGTCTCACAAGCAACACTACCCAAGTGCCACACGCCGATTTTGATAAGCTTTGAATATGTTGTTGTCTAGGTCAAAATATGAGACACGTATTTTTTTATACGGGCCCGTATCGCTATTAAGGGGGGAGCCTGCTTTAGAACGTTGAAAATAAGGTATAATTTTACGAATTGTTTTGGAGAAACTATACAGCGGATCATTATAAAACTTTGATGCATTTATTAGTACATGTTTAAAGATAACAAAAATTATTTTTTTATTTGAATATATCGCCTGTAGAGGTCGTCCTGGAGGCAACAACAATTCGTAAAATATACCTTATTTTCAGCGTTCTAAAGCAGGCTCCCCCCTTAAGGGGGTGAAATACCCTCTTGAAAAAAATCGGTTTTTATATTTCTTAGCGAATACCGTGGAAACAATAAAAAATAAAAAAAGTTTCAAGTAAAAGTTTTATGGCTTCTAATGTACTTCATAACAGTGCAATTAGATTTTTCGAAATCCCACCCCCCCTCAATTTTTCAAAAATTTTTAAATTTATCTTTCAATAAAACTTAAAGCATATTTAATGTCAAATTCAACCATATATGATAAAGATATATTCTGAAAACGCATTTTTCAAAAAAAAGCTTTTAGCATCTCCTTACTAACATTCCATGAATCTTTTCCAGAGTTTCGTTACCAGCGTGGGTAGCAGGGATCGCAGAATGCGTTTAGCTTTGGAACACATGTACGCTCCGGTTATTCACGGTGCGCTCACCACGCTGCTCGCGGTGATGATGCTCGCGTTTTCAGAGTTTGAGTTTATAGTCAACTATTTCTTCCTTGTGCTGCTTTGCGTTATCGGCATCGGTCTAGTGAACGGCATTTTCTTCTTCCCCATTCTACTGTCGCTGATCGGTCCATCGGCAGAAGTAATTCCGAACGATCATCCAGACCGCATCTCCACACCGACGCCACCGCCGTCGCCCGTCCTAAGAAGATCCAAACCGCCCGCGCCGCCGAGAAGGTCTCACAAGATCGAAAACGCCAGACTGCACGCCGAGCCGTCGTTAACGACCATCACTGAGGAGCCCAACTCGTGGCACAGCACGCAGGATAATGCATCCTGCATTATCGTTCAACCAGAACTCAAGGTGGAAACTACGTCCACGTGCGGCAATCAGGTGGGTTCTCCAATTGTTTTGATCATAGAGTCGCGATCGATTGTCGTCGATCAGCATGGAAGACCTTCTCTAATAAATTCATTGGACCTGTCCGAGCATGACTAACGAGCGTGTCCTCCTTTTATTTCGACTAACAGAACTGTAGCGGATCAGATACGAGTGGATCTAGTCGAACGTCGCCGGTTCCATCCACGTCGCACATCACCACTAAAGTCACCGCGACAGCGAACATAAAGGTCGAGGTTCACACACCGTTGACCAGTGAGTACCTCATTTTAAACATTCTCAAAGATTAACGCCCCAAGATTATCTGAGAATTCAACTAACGCAAACATGTTTGGCCCGTATTCAGCTATCAAATCGTCACTCACTCAGATTTTGTAAACTGTTTCTTGAGAGAGAGAGAGAACTACTTCTTCTTTATTTTGGAATGTATTCATTTCCACTGGAATTATTGTAGGTGGAGTGGATCGTAATGAAAAATGCCGACACGCGGGCGCCAGTAGCCGAAGGAGCTCGCGCTGCAGTACGAACGTTAATGCTGGGGAGTCTTCCGGCTCCGGTTCTGAGCCGGATTCAGACTCTAATCCAAAACACTGATAATAAATATCAGGGGGACCGGCAGCTGCTGCTCAAGTACCACGCAAAGCGGGAAAACAAAGAAGGCTGACTAGGATAGATTAATAGACTCTTCATTCTCTCTTCCCGTTTCCATCTATTTCTGTCCCCTTTTATCGTTTTCACCTTGTTTCCTCCTTTTCTCTCCTACGCCGTTTTCTTTTCCCACGCGGATAATGCGACACGGTTGTCTTCCTCGAAAAAAAGAAACGTATCTCTAATGTAATAATTTCTGGTGGAGTTTTCATTTCTCTCGTGCCCCTTTCGTATGAAATTTATGCGCAACAATTTCGGGCGGGGGAAGGGGCATTCTCAGCGCGTTCTCTAAAAATTCGAATATCTTATTACATTAAACGCATGATAGTATTATATATACGGGGACAATAATGCGTACAACCTTAATAAATTGATCCAATAGACTGTAGGTAAATTTATTTAACTAATATTTTGCATCGCGACGACGGGAAGGAATAGTCTGCGCCGTATACTATCGACAGGCATAGAAAGATATAGGATGATTTATACAGGGTGTTTCCTAAGTAAGTAGACAAACTTAAGGAGGATATTCCTTGGCTTATTTTAAGAAGAAAAGGTCATATAAACATATGTCCTAAACTGCTCTGTTTTCCAAAAAAAGTACATCACTGTTTTCGTTCACTTTTCGGATAGCGTGCTTTTGCAGTACGAGTCAACAGCGGTGGGGATGGAGTGGGGATGGTGGCTAATTTCTCGAGAAACGCTATCGTAAATTTCCATAATAACCATCTTTGGTGTGATGAAAACCCACATGCAATATTAGAATCTCACTTTCAGGTTCAATTTGCATTTAATGTATGGGTGGGAATTATTGGTGAGTTTTTGATTGGTCCTGTCTTTCTTCCCTTGAGACTTAACGGTGCTTCGTATCTACATTTTCTTGAAGATGAGCTACCTTTGGAAGATATTCCACTCATGCTCAGAAATAGAATGTGGTTTATGCATGATGGCGCTCCACCCCACTTTAGCTTAGCAGTTCGTCAATTTTTGAACAGGAAGTTTGCCAATCGATGGATCGGTCGAGGTACTCAAAGACCAAACCATTTATGGCCTGCAAGATCCCCAGACTTAAATCCAGTAGATTTTTTTCTATGGGGACAGCTTAAATCTTTAGTTTACGCTACACCTATTCAAAATGAAGATCTCAGAAATCGCATAATAGATGGATGTGAAAGAATACGTAACACTCCAGGTATTTTTGAGCGTGTACGTCAATCAATGGAAAGGAGAGTCGAGGCGTGTATCATGGCTGCAGGTGGACATTTTCAGCAGTTACTGTGATGTTATTATTTTTCTTTTTAGTTACTATTTTCTTTTTCGTTATAATTTTTCTTTTTGGTTACTATTGTTTTTCATTTGTTTCATTTGCAACAACACAAACTGTTCTATAATAAACGAAAAGTGAACGAAAACAGTGATGTACTTTTTTTTGGAAAACAAAGCAGTTTAGGACATATGTTTATATGACCTTTTCTTCTTAAAATAAGCCAAGGACTATCCTCCTTAAGTTTGTCTACTTACTTAGGAAACACCCTGTATAGCTTTTCGATAGTATATGCGCCAGCCTATCTTTGTTGTTAGATTAAGATAAGAAGTGTCTATGCCGGTGAGCTGTAGCATTTACAAAGTGCACATTTAACGAGAGAAAGCATTTACTAAGTTGTTTACATTGCATGTGTCTAATAAGAAAGATGACGATTATTACTGCCACTAGAGGATGTGACGTTTTAAATATGTAATCGCGAGATTTCGCAAAGTCGAAATGATGCCTCGAAAAGCGACGGAGGATTTTCGAATATCATTATTTATTTTCTAATATGTAACGATATGTAACGTGTGCATGCGATTCTGTGCGATATCGAGTTTCCGAGACTATTTATTATTTATTTTAGCATTCTTCGACATTCTTGTGCGTGTGTATGGGTTTTTTTGTATGCATGTGTGCGTGCGCGCATTTTGTACGATCGCCTACCTTGGAACATGCGGTGACTTGTAAAAATACTTTTTATTTATACATATCAGACTGTATCGAGAGGATATTTTCATTGCGTATGACATTGTACTTAATTTAAAATATGGTGTATCTATTCCTATTCTAATTCATACCTCTAATGTGTATAAAACTGTAATATATAGCGGCAAAGATCAGCAACCAATCACTAAGTCCACGCGTTGTCGTGAAATGTGACTCGTAAAAAAATTACATGTACAATATTAGAGAGCGGTGTTTCCTGCGCCAAGTCAATTCTGTATACATATATATGCGAGACTAGGTAAATATCATATTTAAAAAGCGGCAAATCTTGCATCTTGCGCGAAACAGCTTTTATAATTTGTATAAAATATCGTCTGTATTCATAAATAATGGAATCCATCGAGAATAGATTCTGCTAGTATCTGTTACAAGATTAGCCACGTATAGGGGACAGATTTCATGCAGAATTCCGCCGTATGCAATGTATGCAATGTTGATAGAATACCAGTGAAGAGATCGGAGAAAGCCTACGAGAGAAAAATGTGACGGCAGATTGGTAATGAGATTCGATACATCATCACGTGTCTGAGAGCTCTGAGAGAACTTTGGCAAAAATTTGTTACTGACCCAGCAGTAGAGTACAAGCAATTGTTCCTTAAATTGATTGCCAGTCTGTCGATGTTCAGTGTGCTTTCCGAGTATAAAGTTGAAGGAGCAAAATAGTCAATATATCTCTAGTATACATAAATGAATCGTATCACGACTTCGTTACTTTGAGCAACTCGCAAGAGTCTAATCATTTTACTTTTATACATATATTGTGAATGTGAAAGCGGCTACTTGGATGGTCTATATCATTTTTTTGTAAATATATATATTGTAATAAATATTAATACGATCATAACCAGACGATGATAAATCTCTGTCCTGCTCGGTCTTGTCGTTACATAAGATTCGAGATTTGGTAAAGTACAACCACTGGAGTCGCGATATTGGAAAATATAAACGTACTTCCGCTCCATTATTGAGTCGTACTACTCTCATTTTTTGAGCGACGACAGTGGAGGCTCGTAACGGAAGGGTTTGGAACTAACTTCCATTCCGAGGATAAAAGCAGAGAGAAACCTGAGAGCGGCCACCAGCCTCCTGACGTTTGGCGCCGCCTGACAAAGTGGACGTGAACTTGTTCGTTACGCTCGGTAATGATACAAGTGAGCATTTTCCAGCGGTACGGAAAGTACGTACCATGAATAGCCACAACTCGGCGCGAAGCGCGGTAGTCCAGTGGCTAAGCGCGAGACTCGTGTTTTGCCATCCGCGCAAGTTGGGTTCGAGACCGAGTTGTGATAATTTTTTTTTCGGATTTTTGTTTCTTTGTGTTTGCATTATATTTTTTTATTATGTACATAATAAATTATTATGTAAATAATGATTTATTATGTTTTATTATATTTTGGCGGTATACGTATACAGGGTATTTCCTCTAACTGTAGCACTTAGAACATCTCTGCTTCCTTTGATGATATGAAAAAAGTCAAAGGACGAAAATTGTTCGATTCAAAGAGACTAGTACTCTGGTAAGAAAATTATTTTTTTTAATGTGACCTTTCACAAGATATCAAGGTCATGAACATTTTTTTAAACGAGATGGTATATTTTCCTTAACGAAATGATGTAGCTTGTAAAAAAACAAATTCAACCGTACAGAATATGTTGACCTTCAAATGACTTTGAACCACACAAATCACGTTTAGGAAAAGAAACTCTATTTATTGTATGTATAACTACAAAGATATACCTTTTTTACAGATGTTCGAAATGATCACCGTTTACTTCCATACACTTTCGAATTCGATGAATAAACGATTGTTTTACGTTTTTGAGAGATTCCGGAGTAATTTCGGTGCACGCACGCTGAATTCTTTCTCGCATATCTTCAGGTGTTGTCGGAATATCGCGATAAACTTCATTTTTTAGGTGTCCCCAAAGAAAAAAGTCAAAGGACGAAAATTGTTCGATTCAAAGAGACTAGTGCTCTGGTAAGAAAATTATTTTTTTTAATGTGACCTTTCACAAGACATCAAGGTCATGAACATTTTTTTAAACGAGATGGTATATTTTCCTTAACGAAATGATGTAGCTTGTAAAACAACAAATTCAACCATACAGAATATGTTGACCTTCAAATGACTTTGAACCACACAAATCACGTTTAGGAAAAGAAACTCTATTTATTGTATGTATAACTACAAAGATATACCTTTTTTACAGATGTTCGAAATGATCACCGTTTACTTCCATACACTTTCGAATTCGATGAATAAACGATTGTTTTACGTTTTTGAGAGATTCCGGAGTAATTTCGGTGCACGCACGCTGAATTCTTTCTCGCGTATCTTCGGGTGTTGTCGGAATATCGCGATAAACTTCATTTTTTAGGTGTCCCCAAAGAAAAAAGTCAAAGGACGAAAATTGTTCGATTCAAAGAGACTAGTGCTCTGGTAAGAAAATTATTTTTTTAATGTGATCTTTCACAAGATATCAAGGTCATGAACATTTTTTTAAACGAGATGGTATATTTTCCTTAACGAAATGATGTAGCTTGTAAAACAACAAATTCAACCATACAGAATATGTTGACCTTCAAATGACTTTGAACCACACAAATCACGTTTAGGAAAAGAAACTCTATTTATTGTATGTATAACTACAAAGATATACCTTTTTACAGATGTTCGAAATGATCACCGTTTACTTCCATACACTTTCGAATTCGATGAATAAACGATTGTTTTACGTTTTTGAGAGATTCCGGAGTAATTGCGGTGCACGCACGCTGAATTCTTTCTCGCATATCTTCGGGTGTTGTCGGAATATCGCGATAAACTTCATTTTTTAGGTGTCCCCAAAGAAAAAAATCAAGAGGCGTAAGATCTGGTGATCGAGCCGGCCAAGAAATTCTTCCACCACGTCCAATCCAGCGATCAGGAAATGATTCGTTGAGTATGTTCCGTGCAAATGAAGGTCAACATATTCTGTATGGTTGAATTTGTTTTTTTACAAGCTACATCATTTCGTTAAGGAAAATATACCATCTCATTTAAAAAATGTTCATGACCTTGATATCTTGTGAAAGGTCACATTAAAACAAATAATTTTCTTACCAGAGTACTAGTCTCTTTGTATCGAACAATTTTCGTCCTTTGACTTTTTTCATATCATCAAAGGAAGCAGAGATATTCTAAGTGCTACAGTTAGAGGAAACACCCTGTATAATGAGACATAAACATATACATTTAACATTTGTAAACTTTTTATTTATTTATATAGTTTGTATACTGTCGAGTGTTTATTTATTATAAAATTCTGACATGACTGTACAGTGTTGCGGATGAAAAATTTATACAAAAGCATAAAAAACATAAATGCTTTTATATAAATTTTCATCCGCAACACTGTACAGTCATAGGCACAGAGGTTGTGACACTTTTTTTTAATGAGTCAGAATTTTATAATAAATAAACACTCGACAGTATACAAACTATATAAATAAATAAAAAGTTTACAAATGTTAAATGTATATGTTTATGTCTCATTATACATATACGTATACCTTCCAAAATATAATAAAACGTAATAAATCATTATTTACATAATAAAAAAATATAATGCAAACACAAAGAAACAAAAATCCGAAGAAAAAAAATTATCACAACTCGGTCTCGAACCCAACTTGCGCGGATGGCAAAATACGAGTCTCGCGCTTAGCCACTGGACCACGACGCTTCATACCAAATTGTAGCTATTCATGGTACTTTTCGTACCGCTGGAAAATTCTCACTTTTAGATGTAAATTTCTCCGAAACCAAGGCTCATACGCCCAAACCCTCGAACACGACATTAATATTTTTACCTTCCCTTTCGAACGCACTATGACTCGTTCGAAAGTAGAGTTTACATGGGAAAGCTTCCTTGTGAATAGTTTGGACACGAATCATGTATCATTACCGAGCGTAACGAACTAGTTCACGTCCACTTTGTCAGGCGGCGCGTCGAACGTCAGGAAATGTGCCCGCGGAGGCTGGTGGCCGCTCTCAGGTTTCTCTCTGATAAAAGTGAAGCATTCTGATTGATTTATTTCTTTATTAGGTAGTAATACGACTCGGTACCAAGTTAGACAAGACTCATTCTCCAATTTTTCAATAAAATTTAACGACATTATTATAAATTTTTGACGATAATTTTTAAATAATTCTGACATGGCGCACCATGTACGATTTCCGGGGAGACGGAAGTGCACAGTCGCGCTACCACGTGAGAAGTGGCGGAGCGACGAAGGTCTTCCCGGTCGACTTCCGCCGTGCTCCGTTTACGCAACAGAAACGGTTCGTCGGACGTCGCGGACACTCGTCGAGCAGAAAGCGAAGGCCCAAGGGGAAGATGTTGCGCGTCGTAGCGAGTCGCGCGGCCTCAGCGGCGCGCACGGCGATGGTACCGCGGGCGACGGTCACCGTCGTCGGCACGCGGAGCGTCAGGGCTGCCCACGGTGTCAAGGAGACCGAGGAGGAGTTTGACGAACGATACGTAAAGTTCTTCAACCGCAACGACATCGACCACTGGGAGATTCGGAAGGCCATGAACGATCTGGCCGGTGAGTCTCCAGCTCATTCGACGGCGAGTAATCCTCGTGATCGATGAAACGCGGTGATCAACTTGCGGTTGACCTTATCCTCGCCTGTCGCTGACGCGAGAAGACGCGAGACCGCGAGTTAAAAGATCTATGTTTATTTTAACTGCGCTCTCTTGCAGAAGAATATGTCGTTGTCACGTACCGCTTGTGTCGTTCGTGTCATTGCTAAATCGGCTAAAGAATACTGTGTAAGAGAATAATAGTTGGCTTCATAAGCATTGTACAAAAAAGAAACGAGTATGAATTGTAGAATATGTCTATATTGATAATAATAATAATAATAATTCGTTACGTCTACTCTAGGTATGGACAATGTGCCGGAACCAAAAATCATATGTGCAGCATTGAGAGCTTGCAGAAGGTTGAACGACTTTGCGCTCGCCGTGAGGTTCCTAGAAACTGTAAAAGATAAGACCGGTTCACACGTCCAGAAGATTTATCCATACCTTCTTCAAGAGATCAGACCTACTTTGGACGAGCTGGGTATCAGCACGCCCGAGGAGTTGGGTCTCGACACCCCAGAATTAGCCTGTGAATCAGTGTACCACATGTAATGCATTAAAAATTTATATAAACATTAGTATTTATGTTCTCGGCTGCTATCGCAGATATACATGATGAGAATGATTCATCGGTGACACAAATTGTACGTGAAATATACTTTCCATGTAACTGTCTCATCAGCAGCACGTTGAATAAACGGTTATCGTTGTCTATCGAAATAACATTTCTATCGTTCATGGGGAAGTAGGCGTAACTTGAAAAGTTGAAAATATATATACAGAGTGTGCTTTAATTTTTCTTAGTTTCTGCACATTTTTCCATCAATTTTTAGTTGGTTTTGCAAATGTATAATCCGATGCTATCTCTGAATTTTTTGTCAGACTGACGTGAGGATTTAAATCAAAATGAAGCTGTCCGCAAGTGGCATACGATTTCTGTTCTGTTCAGTAGCACTAAGTAGTCGCGTACTCATTTCCAATCAGGAGTAATTCAAGGTAGACATATTTAGAAATTGATATGAATATATAACATGGAGATTGGGATATACAGCAGCAATGTCATATACACATACGTCTATAATTATCTAAAGTCGTAATACACATTTCGTTTTCGAATGACATTCAACTTAATTAATGTCCCGCGTGCTTTGTTACAAACAACAGAGGGAAAATATAACTTTTATCTTACACGTGAGTACTGAGATATATTACATCGTTAATGTAGCAGCCCTGATTTTAAGAAAACAACGTAACAATTAATATTTAGTCATATAATACGGTTTTAATAATTACTTTTTTTTAACCTCAACTATTTTTCCTATAATGTTATAAAAATCTCTTTGGTATCATTATACGCGTGATTTTCAGGGGCAGTTTGTTGTTTCAATGTTACGACCTCTCAGGAGACAGGTGTCGCGATACGCTTTTTGTATACAACTGTGATAAAACTTAAATTTACAATTACTCATGGTGGAATAATTTTTAACAAAAGTGTGTACACGTATCATTATAATCGTTCCACAATATACAATGTTAATTACGTACAAAGGAAAAGCTGGGAAAAATGAACTTCTCAAACCGAGAAGAAAGTGAAATAACTGTAATGGAAGATAACGTTCCAATTCTCGTAATCGCAGCATTGAAACAAGATTGCACGCAAAAAAATACACCATTTTGCTTTAGATACATTATATAAAAATGTGGATTAATGTTTTAAATACCACATGACACAGTCCAACTATTTAATGTAAAATAGGGAATCGATATTTTTGATTACCTTCAAATGGAATGAAGGATGGTACATCAATTCTGGTTTATAGTGGCGCGTACCCTCTTAGAAAATTAGTGCATAGGTATTTCATTGTATTGTAATTACGATTATTCTTTCAAGACCGAGAACGTTAAATAATCTTTTATAGAAATATAATATGTGTGCTATATACTTTTTTTTTCTTTTTATCGCGTTGATAAAAATCGCACGATTATCTTTATCAATTATACTGATTAAAGTATGCGAGTAGCGCAATATTGATTCTCGTAAAATAAAACTATGGACACACGCCTCTCGTCGATGCGTGAATTGAAGATTCAAATTCGTACATTTCGTTTTATCGAAAAAACATACATCTTATATCCTATTTGTACCCGTCAGAAATGCTTAACTTTTCTGTCATTACTTCTACTATCGATCCTTTAAATTTATATATATATATATATGTATATTATGTATATTATGTATATTATGTATAGGGGCTCTTTCGCTGATCTCGACCACCTAGAATATCTGCGTGGTTTTTAACAATAGGAAAAAATATGTTTTTACATATTTTTTTTGTAATATATTTGGGAGCGACGAAATCCAAGTGGTCAAGATAAACGAAATACCCTGTACATCGTTACATCTGCGATAAAAAAGAATGTCATCATGAGATAATCTCTCTATACTAATGCTGAAAATTTTTAAGTGGTCGAACAAATGCAAACAGATCCAACTTCGAGCTCAAACTCGAAGTACTTTATCCAAACAGATCGATCATGCGAATCTCTCTGTCGAGATCTATGTCTGAGCCCTACTATAATACCCATAAAAATAGGTTCGTAATTTTTCCTTATAGACAGATGATCGATATCTTCAAAGATAATTAGAGTCAAATTGCGACTTGTCTCGATTACTTCCAGGCACTCGCGAATTGAGTGAGCTCTGTGCCTTTTCGAGTTTTCAAATTAATCACCTTACGAGCTATTAAAATCTAAAAAGAACGAGAAACGGGAAACATTTGATAAATTATTTTGCTGTTGCTTTGAAAGCGATCGATCTGCGTGATAAATTATACTAATACGCATTTTCTCGTTCGAGAAACGTATCATACCTTATCGAGTTAATCAAGAATAAACTTCTTTGGTTTTCCTCACTTAAATCTAGATGACAAAGTTTTCTTTTATCTTATGTGGTAACGGAAAATAAATTATTAAATTGCCTTCGATAAATAACGCGAGATGTAATGACAATGGCAAATTATCCGTAAAAATATAAACATTATACATTCGTCGGCTACGACGGGAAATATCTTCGAAATTAATGCTACGTCTGAGAAATCGGATATCCTCGATCTATGATGAACCTCGAGTACAAATACGATTTATTCCTAATCTGATCAATCGATCATGCACTCGTCTCACTTTCGGTTATAATCGCTGTTCGATGATGCAGTCAATAAGACACACTACACAGTACAGTGACTCGAGAAAGAAAGGAAAAGAGAACACAACACCAATCGTTATCTCGTAAATTCTTTCGCACTTTTACCCTTCCCGTCCATCATCCGTGATGATGCGTGTAAATGATACAAAGCAATTTCGGATTAACTAGATTACACTTAACACTTTTATTCCGGGCTAGATACCGTTTGTTGTTGTTGACTATCCTCATCCTTGACAACTTCGGCCTGCATAGCTTTCGTCAGGATGTTGGCGTCCTTTAACGATATCACTTGAAGGACCTGATGCTCACCGGCGGCGTTTATCATGGTCATTGGATGACCCTGTATAGTGACAGCTTCGATGGTGGTGTCTCCGTTTCCTGGCTCGACTTTCGGTACTTGAACCATCGGCGTTACCACTTGCATCGTGCCGTCGCTCTGAATATTGGCTACCATAGTTTGATACATACTGGCGGACACTGGCACAGTGATCACTCCCGAGACCGACACGGGGTATCCTGAAACAAACAAATAACCGGTCCTGTGCTTTGCCTGTGATCAGGCGAATACGATCTCTGTTACAAAACTGAAAGTAAGGGAACTGGCCAAATATCTCGATTGTACTCACAATGCGACAACGTCAAGAAGCTGTTTGCAAAGCGCTAAAATTAGGTACGAACCAATAGGTCTGTGCACGATTAAAGTCGTGTTGCTCGCAACTACGCATTCCGACAATTTTAGCTTCACTTCGACAGTTAAAATAATTACAACTTTATGGGAGAATCGAACGTGTACCGGATTATCAACCCTTAATTTAACACGACTTCTTGTTCTTTTGATTTATCCAGAAGAGGAGACAAAATTTTATTTCTGGCGTCATCGAGTAAAAAGATAAGTAAAAAAACCGTCGCTTCCAGATCGAAAGATAAAGGAAACGGAAATGAAAGAAGCGTGGAACAGAAGCAGCGATGACCACCATTACGCAGACGTGTAAATTAAGGGTTAAAAGTCTGGCAAAAACAAAACCGCGCGTTGCATAAATATCGAGTAACTAAAAAAACACCAAAATAATGTCTCATAAATTTGGATGTATTGCGGAGAAATCAAAAGGTACAATTAAATAATTCCTTTGTCACATCCAATTAACTTCGCGCAGAATGGAAATACAATTTATGCTCTAAGAAAATGTAAATGTTACGAGGGGCAGGGAATGTTTAAGCTGCTTGTAAAACTTTTCAGTCACGTGGGTGACAAGTTCAAGAAGCGCGTAAACGCTCCAGCACATCGATATCGTGTTACAATCCTGTCACTTATCTCAAGCAGCTTAAACACAGGCTGCTAAAAACGTAATGCTTACAAAATAATGAAACATCAACAAAAAATACTCTATGTACAGCAAGTTTATTTCTCTTCGTTTAATTAAAAGTAGCAATCAATCTTCGGTAATAATGGTAAGTAACGGTCGCGTATAACAGTTTCTTCCGTTATCGTGATACGTGTAGTCTGTTTATTAAGTCGAAAAATTTTAAGAATCCAATGGTGATACGTCTCTCTTTCTTTTGTATATAATTACATGTACATCATACGTTCTTCTTACTACTTGCATAAAACTTTCTCAACTATATCGAGACCATCACGAGTCGCGAGTGAAGAGATAACTAAAATAAGGAAATCGAGGGATTTCATAATTTTCCATGAATATGGCTATATACGTGCGAAAAGTGCCTGATTTAACGTTTAAAAATGCAAATTCGTTATTTTTTCGGTCTCGACCAAGCAGTTTATAAAAATCCTAATTGGCACGAAGTGACCAAATGTGATCGCTCACACACACACACACACATATATATATATATATATATATATATATATATATATATGTGGTAAAATGTGAAATCAGAATAATTCCTTTTACTTACACATAAAATTGAATGTATGAATGCTATGCAATTGTACCCGCATCGATATTGACACGCGACACGCGATTTACCGATTCTTTTTGATTGACACGAAGCAGCTGAAACTATATAATTCAATCGAGCGCATGAGATGCGATAATACACCTGCATATTAAGTGTCACGATTAAAAAAAGTATATACATGCATATTACATATAAATAAATTTTATTCTCTTATCTCACGCGACAACCGCTGGAAACTTTTAGGTATAAAGCAATATCTATATATATATTTATTATATATATATATATACGTGTATACGTCAAATATATCAACATATCTCTCTTTTGATTAATACTTTTGCACGTTCTTTGCTTGAGCCACGCTTAAGCACACCTTGGATTCTTAAAGAACAGGCTTCAAATAAAGCTGTGCATAGCTCCATGTATAAAATTGCTATGTACATATACAAGGCAAATACATTAACTAAATTCCAGATCCTACTTCGTAATACAAAGTAGTACAACACATAGAGACATGATTTCTGATTGGAGCATAGCAGACAGCATGCACAAGTAATCAAAAGAAAAAAAATATATATATATCCTGGGCCAATGGAAACGAGTCACTGTTCAAGTAGCTCCTGGCCGGCGACGGTGCAGAGCCTATAGAAAACTGTTTTACCGTGTCCATCTTCGCCGGTCAGGATGATCTGGCCGTCTTGGCCTAATGTCGCTTCCGTAACGGTGTTCAAATCAACTGCCACGCTACCCTCGGTGCCACCAGCCACTTCTGCCAGTGCTTGCACCTCTCCTTGACTTGTATGGATCTAGATACAATCACAAATTAATTGAGCATCATATAAAAGTGGCGTAATTACTTTTTTTTTACTTTTTCCTTTACTCGTTACTCTACAAAGATTATATTGGCATCAACTTGACTCTTAAAAAAGGACATGGAAACATCTTGCACAATACAGTACAGGAAAAGAATATTGTAATGCTCGTTATATAGATTAAAAGCTCTGCAGAATACTTACGGTGGCAACTCCTTGAACTTGAGCCGTCGTACCATCTGGCAACGTGATGATCGGAGTGCTAGGATCCACTTGTAAGATGGAAACTGTACCGTCCGGATTGGTTATTGTCTGCAATACAGCTGTCGGATATTGGGCTGTCATCTGTTGAACAATTGTAAATTAAATTACTGAAGTCAGCATTGTCACCGAATTGCATTCCAAAATTCTCTAGGATTCATCCTAAAGAGAAGAACGAACAAGAGCTGCTGATTTAAAATTCCGTTATAGATCCCGTCAGTAGCGATTACCCACGTAACACGTAGCTTAACACGTGAATACTCTTTAAAGTAGATTTTGAAATTTTGGAATGCAGTTCCGAGACAAAGTTATACTCGTAAAACTGGATGCTCTCTAATTAATAACGGAAATGTCTTAGAGAACGCATCCTATTTTAATAAAAACAAAACGTGATATAAAATGGAAAAAGGCAGATGCAACTCAAATAAGGGAAACCAAACACATCAACAGAAACGCGTTGCTTTTCATAAGGCATTATCCGAATTCTCCTGATTGAAAGCTCTCTCTACATGTAAAATATATATACAGGGTGTCCCGGGTTTTAACCGACAAACTGCGGGAGCATATTCTACTAGTGGAAATAAGAAAAGTTTGCTTAGAAATGCTTTATTACAAAGTTATAAACCAATATTGAAAAGAAATATCAGATAAGTAACAACGGAACATAGTGTAGAATTTGGAAGGTCGAAGATGTTTACGTTACGTGTATTCACGTGTATTCATGTTCACTATGTTGAAACGATTCAGTATGATTGTTACTTTCACAACAGTAGCCGTTAGATTTCAATCGTCGTGTCAACTAGCAATTACTATCAGAATGCCAAAAGTGTTTTCAAATGAGGAATACACTGATATTCATTTCGCGTACGGATTCTGTGACGGAAATGCACGAGCTGCCGTACGAGAGTATCAACGTAGATTTCCTAACAGGAGAGTACCAGATAGATTTAAAGCAACGAATTACTAATTCAGTTACTGAGATGCAACAAAATTTTCAGGAATGTCGCACTGTAACAAATTCTGTACTACGTCGAATGTCTAGCTTGTATCGATGTGCAAGGACAACATTTTGAAATGCGTCACTAAATCATTGCGTAGATAATTTATATTTTTGTGAAAAAATCCGTTGTTACTTATCTGATATTTCTTTTCAATATTGGTTTATAACTTTGTAATAAAGCATTCCTAAGCAAACTCGATATAAGAATTTTTTCTTATTTCCACTAGTAGAATATGCTCCCGTAGTTTGTCGGTTAAAACCCGGGACACCCTGTATATATATATATATATGGAAACAACATGACGAATAAAACTGAGATGTTGAGAAAAACTACGGGCCGAAAGGAGAAATAGAAAAGTATAAAAATGCTAATAGAATATCTTGAATGGATAAAAGCGATCCATGAAATCCATGTTGTTTCATGCAGAAATTCTATTTTCATTTCTTTATCATACTCCATCCACTCCCACCTGAGTGGCAGTGGCAAGAGCTGTGGGAGACGCGGCAATGATTTGTGCTGGCGAAGAGTTTCCCTTAGATGAATCCGTGCTGTTCAGGCGAACAACTCCCACCGTCTGTTGCTGCGACTGCTGCCCTCCGCCACCTTGCCCCTGACTCGACGAGTGCGACGGATGCGACGATGAATGGGGCGTCGCTTGTTGTATTATAACGTTAGATTTGTCGTCCTCTTCGTTAAACGCTGGTAGAAGATCTTCCCTTCCGTGAAATTTATAACAATTTATTACAATTTGCCGTAGCGCGTGCGTCCACGAGATCTGAAATTGATTCGACAACATTATCCCTCCGCTCTGATTTTTTCCAAACTACTAACTGTGCCCTTTCCGTTTATACGAGACAAGAGCTTCTTTCTGTTTTACCTTCTGCTTTTCGTCCTCCGACCGCGCGTCCATCCGGACATTTGCCCAGGGCAATTCTTTGGGCCACCATGGAGGTCGCGTGCTATCTCTACCCCAGCCTGGTTTACCACGGCCAGTGGAATATTTTAACATCAGTGGTATGAAGGCCCTGAGTTGCGCCTGTGTCATTTTCTCCACCGGAGTCGGTATACCGTCGATTATCAGCGGTGGTAATTCGTAGAGAGATGGATCGTCCTGTGCGGGCGGTGGTGCTTGTTGCGCGAGTGCACTCTCCAGCTCTTCCATAATAACGTTCTTTAAATTCTTAACTACATCCTCCAATGGTTTCGCCCCGAACACTTTGTAACTACTATTTGGTTTGCCCGGCGTAGCCACTAATACCACTGCCTGTTGTCCAACTCGCGTCGCAAATTCGTCGATGGTTTGCTGCAATAGTTTCATGTTCATGTGACATGTTGGAAAGTTCTCGAATAAATACTAGTAGCACGTTTTCGCCTTATTATTGGTATTTTTTTCGTCGTGCAGTTTCAACTGTTCGCGTTCGGACCCCGATTCACGCACGCATGATACTTTTAATATTTTCTTCGAGTTATAGTGACTTTTATATTGCTACGGTGTCGTGAATGTTACGTTACCTACGAATACACCTCTCGCCTTGCTAATAATCGAGATGATCACGATGATAAAAAGAATGTACTACATTAACAATATGAAAATCTTGGCGCATTAGCAGATGATGAAAGAATATTTTTATTGCACTTACTCGCAGCTTCCTTAAAAGCCTGTTCTGTTGTCTCTTTCTGATACTGGGATTAGTCTCGAAGCTATGTGGTCGTTTCCGCTTTTTGGCCGAGACAATTGCAGCTGCGGCAGCTACACCAACTGGTCCTAAAGATTGTTTAATGCGGAAGAAGTGTTACGCTATCACAGCCCTGCATGCTCTGATACGTCAATGTAATGAGTTAAGGGGGGAGCCTGCTTTAGAACGTTGAAAATAAGGTATAATTTTACGAATTTTTTTGGAGAAACTATACAGCGGATCATTATAAAACTTTGATGCATTTATTAGTGCATGTTTAAAGATAAAAAAATTATTTTTTTATTTGAATATATCGCCCGTAGAGGTCGTCCTGGAGGCATCTTAGTGCAGCCGGCATTGCAAATTGGTGAGCATTCTCCCGCCTCCAAATTTCATTCAAACTGAAAAATTGAAATATTTTCTCGTTATTTATGAATTCCCATCGTCGATGAACCTTTAATATTCATAAAAACATTAAGTTAAACAATTAGTTTTGCATGAAAAAGTTCAACAACTTTGCCTAAAAATCGTACTTTTGTGTTCTAAGCTCCACCATTTTGGCACTTTTCAACTTTTTTCTCCTCTCTTTGGTTCATCGACGATGGGAATTCATAAATAACGAGAACATATTTCAATTTTTCAGTTCAGACGAAATTTGGAGGCAGGAGAATGCTCACCAATTTGCAATGCCGGCGACGCGGCTGCACTAAGCCTTTTCCAGGACGACCTCTACGAGCGATATATTCAAATAAAAAAATAATTTTTTTATCTTTAAACATGCACTAATAAATGCATCAAAGTTTTATAATGATCCACTGTATAGTTTCTCCAAAAACAATTCGTAAAATATACCTTATTTTCAGCGTTCTAAAGCAGGCTCCCCCCTTAAGGGCATGCTGGAGTTGTTAGTGAACTATTTTTTCACTATAGCGATGGTAATTGCACTTTCGAAAATTCTCTTTATTGCTTGTGCAGAATAAAAAATCCTTTTCCACAAATGAAGTATAAATAGAAAGAAAGTCCGCTCTACAGGACTTTATACTCAAAATGGCAAAAAGTTAAAAACTTGAATTTGTCTTTTCTAACTTTGTTCCATTTTGAATATAAAGTCCTGTAGAGCGGACTTCCTTTCTATCTATACTTCATTTGTGGAAAAGGATTTTTTATTCTGCACAAGCAATAAAGAGAATTTTCGAAACTGCAATTACCATCGCTATAGTGAAAAAATAGTTCACTAGCAACTCCAGCATGCCCTTAAGGGGGGAGCCTGCTTTAGAACGTTGAAAATAAGGTATAATTTTACGAATTTTTTTGGAGAAACTATACAGCGGATCATTATAAAACTTTGATGCATTTATTAGTGCATGTTTAAAGATAAAAAAATTATTTTTTTATTTGAATATATCGCCCGTAGAGGTCGTCCTGGAGGCATCTTAGTGCAGCCGGCATTGCAAATTGGTGAGCATTCTCCTGCCTCCAAATTTCATCCAAACTGAAAAATTGAAATATTTTCTCGTTATTTATGAATTCCCATCGTCGATGAACCTTTAATATTCATAAAAACATTAAGTTAAACAATTATTTTTGCATGAAAAAGTTCAACAACTTTGCCTAAAAATCGTACTTTTGTGTTCTAAGCTCCACCATTTTGGCACTTTTCAACTTTTTTCTTCTCTCTTTGGTTCATCGACGATGGGAATTCATAAATAACGAGAACATATTTCAATTTTTCAGTTCAGACGAAATTTGGAGGCAGGAGAATGCTCACCAATTTGCAATGCCGGCGACGCGGCTGCACTAAGCCTTTTCCAGGACGACCTCTACGAGCGATATATTCAAATAAAAAAATAATTTTTTTATCTTTAAACATGCACTAATAAATGCATCAAAGTTTTATAATGATCCGCTGTATAGTTTCTCCAAAAACAATTCGTAAAATATACCTTATTTTCAGCGTTCTAAAGCAGGCTCCCCCCTTAAGGGCATGCTGGAGTTGTTAGTGAACTATTTTTTCACTATAGCGATGGTAATTGCAGTTTCGAAAATTCTCTTTATCGCTTGTGCAGAATAAAAAATCCTTTTCCACAAATGAAGTATAGATAGAAAGAAAGTCCGCTCTACAGGACTTTATACTCAAAATGGCAAAAAGTTAAAAACTTGAATTTGTCTTTTCTAACTTTGTTCCATTTTGAATATAAAGTCCTGTAGAGCGGACTTTCTTTCTATCTATACTTCATTTGTGGAAAAGGATTTTTTATTCTGCACAAGCGATAAAGAGAATTTTCGAAACTGCAATTACCATCGCTATAGTGAAAAAATAGTTCACTAGCAACTCCAGCATGCCCTTAAGGGGGGAGCCTGCTTTAGAACGTTGAAAATAAGGTATAATTTTACGAATTTTTTTGGAGAAACTATACAGCGGATCATTATAAAACTTTGATGCATTTATTAGTGCATGTTTAAAGATAACAAAAATTATTTTTTGATTTGAATATATCGCCCGTAGAGGTCGTCCTGGAGGCATCTTAGTGCAGCCGGCATTGCAAATTGGTGAGCATTCTCCCGCCTCCAAATTTCATCCAAACTGAAAAATTGAAATATTTTCTCGTTATTTATGAATTCCCATCGTCGATGAACCTTTAATATTCATAAAAACATTAAGTTAAACAATTAGTTTTGCATGAAAAAGTTCAAAAACTTTGCCTAAAAATCGTACTTTTGTGTTCTAAGCTCCACCATTTTGGCACTTTTCAAGTTTTTTCTCTTCTCTCTTTGGTTCATCGACGATGGGAATTCATAAATAACGAGAACATATTTCAATTTTTCAGTTCAGACGAAATTTGGAGGCAGGAGAATGCTCACCAATTTGCAATGCCGGCGACGCGGCTGCACTAAGATTTCTCCAGGACGACCTCTACGAGCGATATATTCAAATAAAAAAATAATTTTTTTATCTTTAAACATGTACTAATAAATGCATCAAAGTTTTATAATTATCCGCTGTATAGTTTCTCCAAAAACAATTCGTAAAATATACCTTATTTTCAGCGTTCTAAAGCAGGCTCCCCCCTTAAGAAAAATGCAAATGCTCTTTGAGAGAGCATCTTTGAATAGTATCACAAAGAAAGTAATATTAATAATATTAATAAGTTACATTGACATATCAGGAACACACAAATGTACCTTTAGTGATTTAACAAAAACGCATAAGCGGCAATGATATAAAGCGCTTGAAATCTAAAACCACAAAAAAGCTCTAATATCATAAACGATTAATTTTGTCATATACGAAACCATTGTTCAATTACGACATACATAACTGAACAATAGTTACGTATTGTTTCTTCTTTCCTTCAGAAAAGTTAATTTTCTGAAACATCTTCTTTCTTCTTGCAGTAATAAACATTGCTTAAAAGTGGATAAAAATGTTTAAAGAATATACAATTTTTCATTTACGAGCGCGCGCGAACATACACACACACACACACACACTCTTGCTTCAATACAACTTACTTCAAACGCACAATTTAGATGAAACTAATGAATCAGATTGTATTCATAACTAAAATAAATTATTAATGTGGAAGCAAACTTATATCGCCTTTTTCATTTCTTAAATTAAACTGTACTGTTTTTCAGTTCATCTCAAATTTTTTATGACAATCGCGTTCTTAGGACATGGACAACATACAATGCCATAAAGTCTAATGTTTTCATTATAATAATAAATAGTGAACAAACCTTTATGCCTCTGTTTCATAATGAGAAAAAGGTAATTTGAAATCATTTTTAATTTAAATTTCCAGGCTATGATTACAAGGGTAACTTGATTAAAGTTCGCTACAAATACAATCTAATCTTCTTGTCACGTGGCAACATGGAGAAAGTAAATATACAGTACGCACAAATTGTGTAAAATGTAATAAGCAATCATTATACAAATTTTATAATAAATAAGATAAATTGGCACATAAATCATATAAATAGATAAATAAAACTTTAGTAAAAAAAAAGAACAAGTAATGTTGTTTGGATATTATGCTATGGCATAGGAATGATATTATTGAATGATTTATTGCATAAATTGCAGCTTATACCGTATGCATCTAATGAGTAGACAGATGAACCATCTGCAATCATTGTAAAAGAATTTTGCAAATATGAGATACGTTTTCACCAAAATTAGGCATGACAGATAAATTTTGTTCACAGAGAGTTACCTACAATGCTTTAAGGATGTACACCTTATGCTTGCTTCATAAGACAAAGCTTGATTAAAAGATGAATAAAAGAAAGAAATGAAAAAGCAAAAAAATGGAAATCACCATTAATGGGTTTGATTTGCCAACCTGCAGCAGCGAGTTGAGCTGTAACGTCGTCTCCCATTGCAGCTGTGATGAGATCTTCATCGTAAGCATCCGATACCCCGGTACTGTCATCATCATCGTCGTCTGAGATTCGGTCCATCGTGCCAGATTCTGCATTAGGCAGAGACACCATGTTTTTGTCGTCGTCACCCGTTTTGATATTTTTATATTGCAATTACCCGTTAAGACGTTGCAACGTTGACTTGGCAGTATCAATTTCTTCTACATTACCTGTACCTAGTATGACAGAATATTCAAGAAATTTTAAAACAATGCAAGAAAATGGCAAGAAATTACCATTGCGCGTAAATGATACATGATGTTTATCATTTGAAATCATCAATATAATTTGGCAGGAATTATATAAACAATCAAGTTTGCCTTTCTGTGTCCTCGGAACAAGTACCATACAGAATCAGATATACATATATGTGTGTGTGCGTGCGTGCGCTCACACACACACACACACACAACACATAGTAACATTGTAATTGTTAAATCGAGTATATCTAAATAATTCAGTATACTCTACTTGCATTGCATCAAGAGGTAGAAATGTAAATATTGGAGAACGCTAATTTAAGAATTGTCTGATTTAACTGGAAAAATAATGTAGACAATATTATCGGCAAACATCTCATACCCAGTAAGCAAAATGTGTGCAATCTGCCGGCAGATTGGCAACAGATTACTGCAGAAGTTGATAGCAAATTGGCATCCGTTATGTCCGCGTTAGGATAGTGATCTGCCAGCAGAGCCTGCTAACAGACTCTGACGGCAGGTTGGCGGCAGAAACCGAGCAGGATCTGTTAACATCTGACGGCAGATTGACGGCAGAAACCGAACAGAATCTGCAGCTTTTGGCCATTCATATTTACGATATATTAAGGGGGGAGCCTGCTTTAGAACGCTGAAAATAAGGTATATTTTACGAATTGTTTTTGGAGAAACTATACAGCGGATCATTATAAAACTTTGATGCATTTATTAGTACATGTTTAAAGATCAAAAAAATTATTTTTTTATTTGAATATATCGCCTGTAGAGGTCGTCCTGGAGGCATCTTAGTGCAGCCGGCATTGCAAATTGGTGAGCATTCTCCTGCCTCCAAATTTCGTCTGAACTGAAAAATTGAAATATCTTCTCGTTATTTATGAATTCCCATCGTCGATGAACCAAAGAGAGAAGAAAAAAGTTGAAAAGTGCCAAAATGGTGGAGCTTAGAACACAAAAGTACGATTTTTAGGCAAAGTTGTTGAACTTTTTCATGCAAAAGTAATTGTTTAACTTAATGTTTTTATGAATATTAAAGGTTCATCGACGATGGGAATTCATAAATAACGAGAAAATATTTCAATTTTTCAGTTTGGATGAAATTTGGAGGCAGGAGAATGCTCACCAATTTACAATGCCGGCTGCACTAAGATGCCTCCAGGACGACCTCTACAGGCGATATATTCAAATAAAAAAATAATTTTTTTTATCTTTAAACATGCACTAATAAATGCATCAAAGTTTTATAATGATCCGCTGTATAGTTTCTCCAAAACAATTCGTAAAATTATACCTTATTTTCAACGTTCTAAAGCAGGCTCCCCCCTTAAAGCATGTGTTTACTTTAACACACTATAAATTGTTAAAAGAACGCACTTGTTTGTTTGTTAAATTAAAGTACATTTGGCTTGATGTGTCTTTCTGACAGTTCGTTGCGTAATCTCTCTCTTATTGTTAATTTATTCTAATCCGAAGTCCGAATTTCGCTTTCGAACTTCAGATTGCTTATGGCGTGCGTGAACTACGTGGACGCTGTCCATGGGAGCCTCTGTGCCGCGAGTGCAAAACTGTTCAGAAAAATTAATATTGTCATGCCAAGACGCGTATATTAACTTATATAACTGTTAGGCTAAATCTTAACATCGAGTAAGAACTCGACGCGTGCACCGCACAGCGGTGCGCAGCGAAAACACATATTCATAGCCGTGTAAATTTGAATACTGTCAAAAGCTGCAGATCTTGCTCGGTTTCTGCTGCCAATCCGCCGTTAGATTCCGCGCGCGCAAATCTTGCTCGGTTTCTGTCGACAATCCGACTTCAAGCCATGTTTGCGAATTCTGCTCGGTTTCTGCCGCCAACCTGTTCTTAGATTTTGTGAGCAAGCTCTGTTACATTTCTGGCACCAATTTGTCGAATTAATCGTTAACAACTTCTGTATCAAATTTGTTGTCTTTTGGCTGGCAATAGTTGATAGCAGATAGTTGGCATCATCTGCTTTCGGCAGACTTGGCTATCTGGGTAAGCAAAATGTGTGCAATCTGCCAGCAGATTGGCAACAGATTACTGCAGAAGTTGATAGCAAATTGGCATCCGTTATGTCCGCGTTAGGATAGTGATCTGCCTGCTAACAGACTCTGACGGCAGATTGGTGGCAGAAACCGAGCAGGATCTGTTAACATCTGACGGCAGATTGACGGCAGAAACCGAACAGAATCTGCAGCTTTTGGCCATTCATATTTACGACATATCAAAGCATGTGTTTACTTTTAACACACTATAAATTGTTAAAAGAACGCACTTGTTTGTTTGTTAAATTAAAGTACATTTGGCTTGATGTGTCTTTCTGACAGTTCGTTGCGTAACCTTTCTCTTATTGTTAATTTATTCTAATCCGAAGTCCGAATTTTGCTTTCGAACTTCAGATTGCTTGTGGCGTGCGTGAACTACATGGACGCTGTCCATGGGAGCCTCTGTGCCGCGAGTGCAAAACTGTTCAGAAAAATTAACATTGGCATGCCAAGGCGCGTATATTAACTTATATAACTGTTAGGCTAAATCTTAACATCGAGTAAGAACTCGACGCGTGCACCGCACAGCGGTGCGCAGCGAAAACACATATTCATAGCCGTGTAAATTTGAATACTGTCAAAAGCTGCAGATCTTGCTCGGTTTCTGCTGCCAATCTGCCGTTAGATTCCGCGCGCGCAGATCTTGCTCGGTTTCTGCTGCCAATCTGCCGTTAGATTCCGCGCGCGCAAATCTTGCTCGGTTTCTGTCGACAATCCGACTTCGAGCCATGTTTGCAGATTCTGCTCGGTTTCTGCCGCCAATCTGTTCTTAGGTTTTGTGAGCAAGCTCTGTTACATTTCTGGCACCAATTTGTCGAATTAATCGTTAACAACAACTTCTGTATCAAATTTGTTGTCTTTTGGCTGGCAATAGATGATAGCAGATAGTTAGCATCATCTGCTTTCGGCAGATGTGGCTATCTGGGGATACGCGTCGTTTACGCTGCTTATTGAATATGGAATATTATGTGCGACTTTGGAAAGGGACAAGCCACGTTTCGGTTCGTGGAAGAAAAACCAGAGGCAGGTCTGCGTATGTACATTTCGCACAACCGACGACGGAGAGGCCGCGTTCGCGTGGAGGTCTTCCGCGACGTGCACGCATCCTTTCGCTGGCTGGGATAGCACGCGTCCATGCGAGTACGGGAACGCGATTCCCGCCGCATCGTCAACTCGGTGCACCAGCAAGAACGTGCCGTCGTGTAAACGTAACTGATTACGGTAACGGGGACGGGGACGGGAACGGGGACGGGAACGACGACGACGACGACCGCGGCAGCGGCAACGGCGGCAGCAATTGCCGCGCGTTACTGATATCGCGTTTCCCGGTCTTCCACTCGCGACACCTCGCACGCGGAGGATTGACGGACGAACAAACGACAACAAGACAGCACGCGATAAAGAACGCGCGCGTAAGAGGCGGAGAGAAAAGGGGAGAGAGAGAGAGAGAGAGAGAGAGAGAGGGAGACGGGGGATATGCGCGTTTATTCGGGCTGATACTTTGGGGGGGCAATGAAAATGCGCAGGGCACACGCAAAGAGACCACCCCGGGTAGCCGCGGAGCTGCTCACGACGACTGCTCGGTAACGCGGAGCCGATGGAGCAGGCCCAGTGAAAATCGCGAGTTGCGTACGCACCTTGGTGTGTCCCGCGGAGTGGATCAGGGAGGGCTCAGGGCTCTCTGCGTCTGCGGCGAGGCGGCCGCCTCGGCTACGCTCTCGCACCACACCCCGCACACGCGGCCGTGCTCGCGCTTATCATCACCGGGCCGGTCCCGCGGCAGCGATCGCGACACTCTCGCCGACGCGTTTGCCTCAGGATGCGTGACGCGCCACAACGGTAGCCGCCATGGCCGGTATTCGGCGACGGGCGTATCGATCGGCACCGAGCGGGCCTCCATCACCACCACAACAAACGCGGCCACGGACCGGCCATCTTGGGCGAGTCTGCGCGATGCATGCCCGCCCGAGCAGACGATGCGGAATTGCTGCGATTTCGCGAACGCGCTCAGCGTCACGCCCGACCGACGCCGATCGGCGACCACTTACGCGCCAAGTACGCACCGCTGCCGCGCCAGCACTTACCATTTTCCCGCAGGAGTCGGCTAAACAACAGCAGCGATCCGGGCGAGCGCCAACGCCATATACATATATACAAGCCTGGGATAGCGCTATTGGCGGGAACCGCTGGGGCACGCGTCATGGCGCACCGCGTACGGCCGTCGCCATTGGTCGACGGGACACGTGACTACCGTTTGCGGCGCGACTGGACGCGACGTTCGGACGACATAACCTGTACGCCCTCGCCCGTGAAACAACTTGGGAATATTCGTCGTTTTGACGTTTGACGAGGCCTCGTCACGCGCCGGTGCGTATTCCTTCGTTCGAGAATAATCGCAATCGCGCGTGCAAACTCCGACCTACGCTAATCGCCGTCGCGTCTCGTGCGACGTAAAGTTACTCGTTCTCGCGACAATATGCTTATGAAATTTCTATAAAAATTTTCCGCATCGCATTCTACGGCTCGTTTATCGTTTAAAGGCACGAAACATTGTTTAAGCTAATTTTGCCAACTGCTTTAACACCTTTGTTGTTGTCACTGTTAGTTTATCGAAATGACTGGATAAGCAAAGTTAAAATACGATTACGCATTTTATAGATGGCCAAAGTTTGAAAATCTTGCCAAGATTAGTGGCAGTCAATTGTGGTATCACAATTTGTACTTCTATTTTGAAGTTTATAAATAAACTTGTGTGTCGGTAAGCTTTACGTCACTCTCCAGACGAGCGTTTTGCACAAGTGGCAAATTCACCTCGGAATTAAATTTATATTTTCCATGAATTTGTAATAGAAACTTACTCTCTTATTCATCTACATTTTATGCACACGAAAGAAAAGGAAACGTGGTGGCAAAAACGAGACTGATATGCTAAACTATCTTGCGATGATATTTTTTGATCATTAGAAAATTATTTTATGTATCTGTTTATTCTTTACCTTTCTCACAATAGTTGAGTTTTCTTGATATAAAAGTATCAATAACTAAATATAATAGTGTTGTAATATATTATATAAAACAGAGGAGCTTTACATATCACACATGAGACAAGATAAATTAGAAATTTTGCAAATTTTATATAACGATAGGGATCAATTGAAAGTTTTCGGGGCTTAAATCCTCGTTTCGCTGGCGTGTCCCTGGCCTTTGATTAAACAAACAAGAATTCTATGAGCCTTTGAAACCTGATGAGATTCTTTCTTTATTAGAATGGTATAGATCTTTGTTAGAATATGTGTCTTGTACACGTATTTGTTAGAATACGTATCTTGCGCACGTAATTTAAATATTGTATGGGTCTTTGAAGCAGTCGGTTGGTGTAAGATGCAACGTTAACCGCACGTTTTCAGTCTCTAAGCCCACAGCTTATTTTTATTACATAACTTTCCAAACCAACCAGGCTCGCAGAGACACGTGTTATCTGGTTGACAAGTTCCATTTTTACACGGCTTCGTTCACATGGAACGTTGCGACGAGCGTTTGTCAATTTCGCAATGATTGCCTTTAAATCCCTCCGGGCATCGGCATATGTTGTTCCCCCTACACCTGCCGCCACATCATTAGAAAATTATTTTACGATCTGTTTATTCTTTACCTTTCTCACAATAGTTGAGTTTTCTTGATATAAAAGTATCAATAACTAAATATAATAGTGTTGTAATATATTATATAAAACAGAGGAGCTTTACATATCACACATGAGACAGGATAAATTAGAAATTTTGCAAATTTTATGTAACGATGGGGATCAATTGAAAGTTTTCGGGGCTTAAATCCTCGTTTCGCTGGCGTGTCCCTGGCCTTTGATTAAACAAACAAGAATTCTATGAGCCTTTGAAACCTGATGAGATTCTTTCTTTATTAGAATGGTATAGATCTTTGTTAGAATATGTGTCTTGTACACGTATTTGTTAGAATACGTATCTTGCGCACGTAATTTAAATATTGTATGGGTCTTTGAAGCAGTCGGTTGGTGTAAGATGCAACGTTAACCGCACGTTTTCAGTCTCTAAGCCCACAGCTTATTTTTATTACATAACTTTCCAAACCAACCAGGCTCGCAGAGACACGTGTTATCTGGTTGACAAGTTCCATTTTTACACGGCTTCGTTCACATGGAACGTTGCGACGAGCGTTTGTCAATTTCGCAATGATTGCCTTTAAATCCCTCCGGGCATCGGCATATGTTGTTCCCCCTACACCTGCCGCCACATCATTAGAAAATTATTTTACGATCTGTTTATTCTTTACCTTTCTCACAATAGTTGAGTTTTCTTGATATAAAAGTATCAATAACTAAATATAATAGTGTTGTAATATATTATATAAAACAGAGGAGCTTTACATATCACACATGAGACAGGATAAATTAGAAATTTTGCAAATTTTATATAACGATGGGGATCAATTGAAAGTTTTCGGGGCTTAAATCCTCGTTTCGCTGGCGTGTCCCTGGCCTTTGATTAAACAAACAAGAATTCTATGAGCCTTTGAAACCTGATGAGATTCTTTCTTTATTAGAATGGTATAGATCTTTGTTAGAATATGTGTCTTGTACACGTATTTGTTAGAATACGTATCTTGCGCACGTAATTTAAATATTGTATGGGTCTTTGAAGCAGTCGGTTGGTGTAAGATGTAACGTTAACCGCACGTTTTCAGTCTCTAAGCCCACAGCTTATTTTTATTACATAACTTTCCAAACCAACCAGGCTCGCAGAGACACGTGTTATCTGGTTGACAAGTTCCATTTTTACACGGCTTCGTTCACATGGAACGTTGCGACGAGCGTTTGTCAATTTCGCAATGATTGCCTTTAAATCCCTCCGGGCATCGGCATATGTTGTTCCCCCTACACCTGCCGCCACATCATTAGAAAATTATTTTATGATCTGTTTATTCTTTACCTTTCTCACAATAGTTGAGTTTTCTTGATATAAAAGTATCAATAACTAAATATAATAGTGTTGTAATATATTATATAAAACAGAGGAGCTTTACATATCACACATGAGACAGGATAAATTAGAAATTTTGCAAATTTTATATAACGATGGGGATCAATTGAAAGTTTTCGGGGCTTAAATCCTCGTTTCGCTGGCGTGTCCCTGGCCTTTGATTAAACAAACAAGAATTCTATGAGCCTTTGAAACCTGATGAGATTCTTTCTTTATTAGAATGGTATAGATCTTTGTTAGAATATGTGTCTTGTACACGTATTTGTTAGAATACGTATCTTGCGCACGTAATTTAAATATTGTATGGGTCTTTGAAGCAGTCGGTTGGTGTAAGATGTAACGTTAACCGCACGTTTTCAGTCTCTAAGCCCACAGCTTATTTTTATTACATAACTTTCCAAACCAACCAGGCTCGCAGAGACACGTGTTATCTGGTTGACAAGTTCCATTTTTACACGGCTTCGTACACATGGAACGTTGCGACGAGCGTTTGTCAATTTCGCAATGATTGCCTTTAAATCCCTCCGGGCATCGGCATATGTTGTTCCCCCTACACCTGCCGCCATTCAGACAAGGAATGACACATTTTGCTGCAACAAAAATAATGTCGTGGTGAAAGCTATTTTCTGTTCTGACCCATCGTCAGGTCTTACGTGCACAGCTATAAAACGTTCTTTGAAGTTGATCTCTCGTAACATAACATGTCTATACTCACAGAATTCACAGCGCAAGCCAAAGTAGCCTTTCGTGCACTCGCACACGTCTTTTTGTATGCATTTGCCTCCGTTCAAGCACTTTTCGGTGCAAATACCTGTTAACAAATATTGTCATAAGTGTTTCTGATTTTTTGAAATTCACGTGTACGTTTTCTCCCGAACTTTATAGAAAAATGTCGCGTATCGGAGGTCTCGGAGCACGACTAGCCAGTACGTCGGCAGCTACGAAGGCACCTGGGAAGACATTGGACTCGATAATAAGGGTCGATCATGCTGGCGAATTGGGAGCTGATAGGATATACGCCGGACAAATGGCTGTGCTAGGTACCGTCGCTCGAACGAGAATAAATGTAGATTAACCCATTGACGCCTGAAAGTCCAAAATTTTCTGCTTACTTTCGATTCTCTTGAATGCCTATCAAATCATGAGCAATTTGACCAACAATGTATATCCTACTATTTTTGGGTATGCTCTTTCCGAATCCGTCGTTATATTTGCGTTTTGTCGACGTGGAAAAAAATATGGTTGCTTAATAAAAAGAAATACGAAAAAACAGTATTTTCGAGAAAAAATCTCTGTTTTTGGAATGGGATGGGAGTAGAAATGAAGTTAAGACCCCGTCCATCGATGGATAAAATAGTTGTACTTTAAAGATGCACATAAACAGAAGGTCGAAAACATCATGGCGGTGTCAAAATGACGGCAAAGTCAAGGAAATTTGTCAAATACAGCATTTTTTCGATACAATTCAACGATAATCGAGATTTTTACATCTAATTCATGATTCTAAATGATAAATTCGATAAGTCTACTTGATATTAGTTGATATTTTCACTCTTAAAAATAGCGAACTCTATATAGCAGCCAATCAACTCGCGAAAACATTGAAAATATGGAGTTTTTTCACTTTTCTCAGTTATCCTCGTCTGTTCTCGATCTAGTGTATCATCCTCTATAAATACATAAATTGGTAATAATAAGAGCCCAGTACATTCTAAGCCATCATGAAAAGTTCATAATCACCCCCGTCCCTCAGCCGTTAGTCTCTAACGTTGCCCGACTCTTACCACTAGGAGGTGGACGGAGAGAAGAGTCTTGTTTTTTTTGTATTCTTATCATTATTTTATTTTTTTTTCCACGTCGACGAAACTCAAATATAACGACGGATTCGGAAAGAGCATACCCAAAAATAGTAGGATGTACATTGTTGGTCAAATTGCTCATGATTTGATAGGTATTCAAGAGAATCGAAAGTAAGCAGAAAATTTTGGACTTTCAGGCGTTAATGGGTTGATATGTCAACCGTCCTCGCAAACAGAACGCCGTTTCATTTGACGATTCCATGCGAAAGCTTAGGCAGGACGCAAGTCGGACCGACCATACAACGCATGTGGGATCAGGAGAAACGGCATCGCGCCAAATTCGAGGAGTTGGTCCGAAAGTACCGGGTCAGGCCCACCGTTCTCACCCCTCTGTGGAATATCGCCGGCTTCGCTCTGGGTGCCGGTACTGCCCTGATGGGCGAGAAAGCGGCCATGGCGTGCACCGTCGCTGTGGAAACCGTGATCGTCGAGCATTACAACGATCAGCTGCGTACGTTGATGGAGAATAAGGGAAACGCGGACGTGGACGAGGAGATTCTCGAAACTATTAAGAAATTTCGCGACGAGGAGCAGGAGCATCACGATACCGGCATCGATCACGGTGCCGAGCAAGCACCGTTCTACCAGGCTCTCACGAACGTGATCAAGTTCGGCTGCAAAACAGCCATATCCATCTCCAAAGTGATATGAATTAAGGTGAAGAGCGTCTCCAAATGTTTCCCCTCGTTAAAGATACATGTATGTATCCTTAACACGTAGATTGTAAATAATATTACAAATATATACGATTGTACTTTGTACAAAACCTAATAAATTATCATTAGCTAGAAAGAGCGAATCTGTTAACGAATGTTTAATCTTTGCTTTTTCTGTAATTGTCTAAAATCGAGATTTTCGTCATTTCCGGAAATTTTCAGATTAGAGAAATAATGGGATTGGGTTTATCGAACCCTATACCCACAACATCTATTAAGGGGGGAGCCTGCTTTAGAACGCTGAAAATAAGGTATATTTTACGAATTGTTTTGGAGAAACTATACAGCGGATCATTATAAAACTTTGATGCATTTATTAGTACATGTTTAAAGATAAAAAAATTATTTTTTTATTTGAATATATCGCTCGTAGAGGTCGTCCTGGAGAAGTCTTAGTGCAGCCGCGTCGCCGGCATTGCAAATTGGTGAGCATTCTCCTGCCTCCAAATTTCGTCTGAACTGAAAAATTGAAATACGTTCTCGTTATTTATGAATTCCCATCGTCGATGAACCAAAGAGAGAAGAAAAAAGTTGAAAAGTGCCAAAATGGTGGAGCTTAGAACACAAAAGTACGATTTTTAGGCAAAGTTGTTGAACTTTTTCATGCAAAAATAATTGTTTAACTTAATGTTTTTATGAATATTAAAGGTTCATCGACGATGGGAATTCATAAATAACGAGAAAATATTTCAATTTTTCAGTTTGGATGAAATTTGGAGGCGGGAGAATGCTCACCAATTTACAATGCCGGCTGCACTAAGATGCCTCCAGGACGACCTCTACGGGCGATATATTCAAATAAAAAATAATTTTGTTATCTTTAAACATGTACTAATAAATGCATAAAAGTTTTATAATGATCCGCTGTATAGTTTCTCCAAAACAATTCGTAAAATTATACCTTATTTTCAACGTTCTAAAGCAGGCTCCCCCCTTAAGGGCATGCTGGAGTTGCTAGTGAACTATTTTTTCACTATAGCGATGGTAATTGCAGTTTCGAAAATTCTCTTTATCGCTTGTGCAGTATAAAAAATCCTTTTCCACAAATGAAGTATAGATAGAAAGAAAGTCCGCTCTACAGGACTTTATATTCAAAATGGAACAAAGTTAGAAAAGACAAATTCAAGTTTTTAACTTTTTGCCATTTTGAGTATAAAGTCCTGTAGAGCGGACTTTCTTTCTATCTATACTTCATTTGTGGAAAAGGATTTTTTATTCTGCACAAGCAATAAAGAGAATTTTCGAAACTGCAATTACCATCGCTATAGTGAAAAAATAGTTCACTAGCAACTCCAGCATGCCCTTAAGGGGGGAGCCTGCTTTAGAACGTTGAAAATAAGGTATAATTTTACGAATTGTTTTGGAGAAACTATACAGCGGATCATTATAAAACTTTGATGCATTTATTAGTACATGTTTAAAGATAAAAAAATTATTTTTTTATTTGAATATATCGCTCGTAGAGGTCGTCCTGGAGAAGTCTTAGTGCAGCCGCGTCGCCGGCATTGCAAATTGGTGAGCATTCTCCTGCCTCCAAATTTCGTCTGAACTGAAAAATTGAAATACGTTCTCGTTATTTATGAATTCCCATCGTCGATGAACCAAAGAGAGAAGAAAAAAGTTGAAAAGTGCCAAAATGGTGGAGCTTAGAACACAAAAGTACGATTTTTAGGCAAAGTTGTTGAACTTTTTCATGCAAAAATAATTGTTTAACTTAATGTTTTTATGAATATTAAAGGTTCATCGACGATGGGAATTCATAAATAACGAGAAAATATTTCAATTTTTCAGTTTGGATGAAATTTGGAGGCGGGAGAATGCTCACCAATTTGCAATGCCGGCTGCACTAAGATGCCTCCAGGACGACCTCTACGGGCGATATATTCTAATAAAAAATAATTTTTTTTATCTTTAAACATGTACTAATAAATGCATCAAAGTTTTATAATGATCCGCTGTATAGTTTCTCCAAAACAATTCGTAAAATTATACCTTATTTTCAACGTTCTAAAGCAGGCTCCCCCCTTAAGGGCATGCTGGAGTTGCTAGTGAACTATTTTTTCACTATAGCGATGGTAATTGCAGTTTCGAAAATTCTCTTTATCGCTTGTGCAGTATAAAAAATCCTTTTCCACAAATGAAGTATAGATAGAAAGAAAGTCCGCTCTACAGGACTTTATATTCAAAATGGAACAAAGTTAGAAAAGACAAATTCAAGTTTTTAACTTTTTGCCATTTTGAGTATAAAGTCCTGTAGAGCGGACTTTCTTTCTATCTATATTTCATTTGTGGAAAAGGATTTTTTATACTGCACAAGCGATAAAGAGAATTTTCGAAACTGCAATTACCATCGCTATAGTGAAAAAATAGTTCACTAGCAACTCCAGCATGCCCTTAAGGGGGGAGCCTGCTTTAGAACGCTGAAAATAAGGTATATTTTACGAATTGTTTTTGGAGAAACTATACAGCGGATCATTATAAAACTTTGATGCATTTATTAGTACATGTTTAAAGATAAAAAAATTATTTTTTTATTTGAATATATCGCTCGTAGAGGTCGTCCTGGAGAAATCTTAGTGCAGCCGCGACGCCGGCATTGCAAATTGGTGAGCATTCTCCTGCCTCCAAATTTCGTCTAAACTGAAAAATTGAAATATGTTCTCGTTATTTATGAATTCCCATCGTCGATGAACCAAAGAGAGAAGAAAAAAGTTGAAAAGTGCCAAAATGGTGGAGCTTAGAACACAAAAGTACGATTTTTAGGCAAAGTTGTTGAACTTTTTCATGCAAAAGTAATTGTTTAACTTAATGTTTTTATGAATATTAAAGGTTCATCGACGATGGGAATTCATAAATAACGAGAAAATATTTCAATTTTTCAGTTTGGATGAAATTTGGAGGCGGGAGAATGCTCACCAATTTGCAATGCCGGCTGCACTAAGATGCCTCCAGGACGACCTCTACGGGCGATATATTCTAATAAAAAATAATTTTTTTTATCTTTAAACATGTACTAATAAATGCATCAAAGTTTTATAATGATCCGCTGTATAGTTTCTCCAAAAAAATTCGTAAAATTATACCTTATTTTCAACGTTTTAAAGCAGGCTCCCCCCTTAAAGCCTTTAACATCCTGCACAAGTAGCTCATTTGCATTGTTTACATTAATGCACGTAATTCGTTATACATGCCTCCTTCGCAAAAAGGCCCTTGGTATCCAAGCGGGCATGAACATACTCCTGGCGCGGTGCAATTGCCGCCGTTCATGCAATTTGGGTAGCAAAGCGCTTTTTTACAATGAGGTGGCCCCAGATAGCCATCCGGGCACGGACCGGGATTGGGCTCTGTAAAAATAAAGTTTCGAGTGAAAAAAGATGCATTGTATAGTATACGCACACACGCACGCACGCACACGCATATGCTCATGCACATATCTAACAATTATCTTTGACTAAAAATAAAGAACGTTCTGGCTATAGTTATCAAGCGTGATCTCGTACGATCTGATAACATGGCTCTCAAAGCATGCAACTTCATGCAGATCTAATCAAATTTCTTTTCGAGAACTGCATGATAAACTACTGAATTTAGAGATACGATACATATTTATCTTATCTGAAATCATGAAAAGATACATGCGATGTAAACATTTCTATGAATATGAATATCCTTAAAAATTACACAGAGCGTTTATTACTTTCAATTTTGTCGACATCTTGTGATTATCTTAAAAATTAACGATTGGTCAGAAGAATCGGATCTTTTGTTCTGCTGTTCGCGAAAAGAAGGTTTTGAAAAATATTGTTTACAGTCTTCTTTTCTTTTTTAACGTTACTTGAACGTTACAGTAACTTTTGCAGAGATAAGTGCGTGAAAAGATTAAATCTTTTTTAAGAACTTTAATGAAAAGATCATCTGTAAATGTCTCATCCTCGATTGGCATGCGTAAACACTGTGAATCTCTCATTTCATTGAACTGTTTTTATTCAACTTTATTCATTTCCTGTGTCTCGAGTTTCTTGTCATGAAAAATATCTATTTGTATTTGACCTTTGACTTACTATTAGCGACGGAATATTACCGCAGAAACGATCGAGCATTGTATTCTACTACGCCAATCTGCGTTCGAATAGATGAAAACGTTTACGTATCGCGTGAATCGTTGTCTGAACTGATCTCTATCCAGTCAAAATTTGCGTGTTAAACTCGAGTGAGCGCTTCTATCACGCGTATCACAAGTCCAATATTTTTAATGTCCACATTATCATTTGTTCAAATGTTTAATACGAAAAATATTTGAATAACAAATAAGCAGACTTGATTTGAATGTGAGAATTAACCCAGCAAACACAAAATATAACTATTATATAACAGAAGTAACACGTAATGTAACAACTGTTATATGTTATTAATGTTGAGGTTGCATAATTGACTTTGTAACTGCAATATAACTGCGTTATAAAACTGTTATACATTGGTTATAATAATATAACAGTAATATAACTGAAATATGCGATATTATATAACTGTAATATTTGCATATTATGTCTATGTTATGTATCATTTTTAACATTCAGATGTCGAGTTGTCCGGTAGATGGCTTCGTTTCTCGCACGCAAAATATAATACAAAATATATATAGGGACGGTGATCACGGCAGGGCACAACTTGTTGTATCGTAAGTCCATTTCTACGATGAAGTGGTACATTTTGAACGAATAATAAATAAGAGGAAAGTACGAACTTGTACATAACGTTTAGGAAAATAAATTAAACGTGCACCTGTAGTTGTAGAGAGAGGAAGAAAGAATAAATAATATATATTCCATTTATATAACATTTAAATAACATTTTAGTAACACGTTATATATTGTTATATTACTGCAATTTCGTTTGAGTGGGAAATTACAACCAACATATACGTTACATGTAACGAACATGTTATATTGCGTGTTACATTCTGTTATATTATGGCAATATCATTGTTATATGACTGTGTTTGCTGGGAAAATAGCTAAAGAGACAGAGAACGCTAAAGAGGCAGAACGGACTCGTGCGTTCTTTCGCATTAAGTAGGCAATTACGTAATTACTTCACAATTCGCGGACGAATGTCTCGAAGAAGCGGAGAGTTGGCTTACGCTCAACCAAGTGTCAGGCAGGACTAAAACGAATGCTAACATAAAAAATACAAGCACAAACAAGATCAAACAAATATAGCGACGATGGGCCCGGTTCGATGCGCGATACTCTATTGAGAAATTCAACGATGTACACATCTTTGCAAAATCTCTCTTACTCGATGATTTTCCTCTTTTATGTGTCTTTACTGGGTCTTTTCTTCCTTTAAATCTTTAACAGTGAACAAATTTTGGCGAGGTGCAAACGCGAGAAATTTCATTTCTAGCAAAATTGCCAAATTTCACACGTTTTACTCGAGATGAATTACATCTAGAAACTACAAAAGTTTGGGGAAAAGAAAATATTTAACCGTCGCCCGCAGGCGCATCGTGAAAGTGTTGGAAAAAGAATATGAGCTGAAACGAGTCAATTCACTCTGTTTGACACTTTACAATTTACGCAATATCTACGTTGAGATTAGACCTGACCGTTCGTACCACAATGATCGAGTCGGCTTGAAAGACTCGACAGTCGTAAATTTCTAAACACGGTGGCGTGCAGACTCGACGCATGATTATCAGGGCCCATCGACCGTAGGTACCCAGTAAGCAAACTGTGTGCAATCTGCCAGCAGATTGGCAGCAGATTACTGCAGAAGTTGATAGCAAATTGGCATCCGTTATGTCCGCGTTAGGATAGTGATCTGCCAGCAGAGCCTGCTAACAGACTCTGACGGCAGATTGGCGGCAGAAACCGAGCAGGATCTGTTAACATCTGACGGCAGATTGACGGCAGAAACCGAACAGAATCTGCAGCTTTTGGCCATTCATATTTACGACATATTAAAGCATGTGTTTACTTTTAACACACTATAAATTGTTAAAAGAACGCACTTGTTTGTTTGTTAAATTAAAGTACATTTGGCTTGATGTGTCTTTCTGACAGTTCGTTGCGTAATCTCTCTCTTATTGTTAATCTATTCTAATCCGAAGTCCGAATTTTGCTTTCGAACTTCAGATTGCTTGTGGCGTGCGTGAACTACGTGGACGCTGTCCATGGGAGCCTCTGTGCCGCGAGTGCAAAAATGTTCAGAAAAATTAATATTATCATGCCAAGGCGCGTATATTAACTTATATAACTGTTAGGCTAAATCTTAACATCGAGTAAGAACTCGACGCGTGCACCGCATAGCGGTGCGGAGCGAAAACACGTATTCATAGCCGTGTAAATTTGAATACTGTCAAAAGCTGCGGATCCTGTTCGGTTTCTGCTGCCAATCTGCTGTTAGATTCCGCGCGCGCAGATCTTGCTCGGTTTCTGCCGCCAATCCGACTTCGAGCAATGTTTGCGGATTCTGCTCGGTTTCTGCCGCCAATCTGTTCTTAGGTTTTGTGAGCAAGCTCTGTTACATTTCTGGCACCAATTTGTCGAATTAATCGTTAACAACTTCTGTATCAAATTTGTTGTCTTTTGGCTGGCAATAGTTGATAGCAGATAGTTGGCATCATCTGCTTTCGGCAGACTTGGCTATCCGGGTAAGCAAAATGTGTGCAATCTGCCAGCAGATTGGCAACAGATTACTGCAGAAGTTGATAGCAAATTGGCATCCGTTATGTCCGCGTTAGGATAGTGATCTGCCAGCAGAGCCTGCTAACAGACTCTGACGGCAGATTGGCGGCAGAAACCGAGCAGGATCTGTTAACATTTGACGGCAGATTGACGGCAGAAACCGAACAGAATCTGCAGCTTTTGGCCATTCATATTTACGATATATTAAAGCATGTGTTTACTTTTAACACACTATAAATTGTTAAAAGAACGCATTTGTTTGTTAAATTAAAGTACATTTGGCTTGATGTGTCTTTCTGACAGTTCGTTGCGTAATCTCTCTCTTATTGTTAATCTATTCTAATCCGAAGTCCGAATTTTGCTTTCGAACTTCAGATTGCTTGTGGCGTGCGTGAACTACGTGGACGCTGTCCATGGGAGCCTCTGTGCCGCGAGTGCAAAAATGTTCAGAAAAATTAATATTATCATGCCAAGGCGCGTATATTAACTTATATAACTGTTAGGCTAAATCTTAACATCGAGTAAGAACTCGACGCGTGCACCGCATAGCGGTGCGGAGCGAAAACACGTATTCATAGCCGTGTAAATTTGAATACTGTCAAAAGCTGCGGATCCTGTTCGGTTTCTGCTGCCAATCTGCTGTTAGATTCCGCGCGCGCAGATCTTGCTCGGTTTCTGTCGACAATCCGACTTCGAGCAATGTTTGCGGATTCTGCTCGGTTTCTGCCGCCAATCTGTTCTTAGGTTTTGTGAGCAAGCTCTGTTACATTTCTGGCACCAATTTGTCGAATTAATCGTTAACAACTTCTGTATCAAATTTGTTGTCTTTTGGCTGGCAATAGTTGATAGCAGATAGTTGGCATCATCTGCTTTCGGCAGACTTGGCTATCCGGGTAAGCAAAATGTGTGCAATCTGCCAGCAGATTGGCAACAGATTACTGCAGAAGTTGATAGCAAATTGGCATCCGTTATGTCCGCGTTAGGATAGTGATCTGCCAGCAGAGCCTGCTAACAGACTCTGACGGCAGATTGGTAGCAGAAACCGAGCAGGATCTGTTAACATCTGACGGCAGATTGACGGCAGAAACCGAACAGAATCTGCAGCTTTTGGCCATTCATATTTACGACATATTAAAGCATGTGTTTACTTTTAACACACTATAAATTGTTAAAAGAACGCACTTGTTTGTTTGTTAAATTAAAGTACATTTGGCTTGATGTGTCTTTCTGACAGTTCGTTGCGTAATCTCTCTCTTATTGTTAATCTATTCTAATCCGAAGTCCGAATTTTGCTTTCGAACTTCAGATTGCTTGTGGCGTGCGTGAACTACGTGGACGCTGTCCATGGGAGCCTCTGTGCCGCGAGTGCAAAAATGTTCAGAAAAATTAATATTGTCATGCCAAGGCGCGTATATTAACTTATATAACTGTTAGGCTAAATCTTAACATCGAGTAAGAACTCGACGCGTGCACCGCATAGCGGTGCGGAGCGAAAACACGTATTCATAGCCGTGTAAATTTGAATACTGTCAAAAGCTGCGGATCCTGTTCGGTTTCTGCTGCCAATCTGCTGTTAGATTCCGCGCGCGCAGATCTTGCTCGGTTTCTGTCGACAATCCGACTTCGAGCAATGTTTGCGGATTCTGCTCGGTTTCTGCCGCCAATCTGTTCTTAGGTTTTGTGAGCAAGCTCTGTTACATTTCTGGCACCAATTTGTCGAATTAATCGTTAACAACAACTTCTGTATCAAATTTGTTGTCTTTTGGCTGGCAATAGTTGATAGCAGATAGTTGGCATCATCTGCTTTCGGCAGACTTGGCTATCCGGGTAAGCAAAATGTGTGCAATCTGCCAGCAGATTGGCAACAGATTACTGCAGAAGTTGATAGCAAATTGGCATCCGTTATGTCCGCGTTAGGATAGTGATCTGCCAGCAGAGCCTGCTAACAGACTCTGACGGCAGATTGGCGGCAGAAACCGAGCAGGATCTGTTAACATCTGACGGCAGATTGACGGCAGAAACCGAACAGAATCTGCAGCTTTTGGCTATTCATATTTACGACATATTAAAGCATGTGTTTACTTTTAACACACTATAAATTGTTAAAAGAACGCACTTGTTTGTTTGTTAAATTAAAGTACATTTGGCTTGATGTGTCTTTCTGACAGTTCGTTGCGTAATCTCTCTCTTATTGTTAATTTATTCTAATCCGAAGTCCGAATTTTGCTTTCGAACTTCAGATTGCTTGTGGCGTGCGTGAACTACGTGGACGCTGTCCATGGGAGCCTCTGTGCCGCGAGTGCAAAAATGTTCAGAAAAATTAATATTATCATGCCAAGGCGCGTATATTAACTTATATAACTGTTAGGCTAAATCTTAACATCGAGTAAGAACTCGACGCGTGCACCGCATAGCGGTGCGGAGCGAAAACACGTATTCATAGCCGTGTAAATTTGAATACTGTCAAAAGCTGCGGATCCTGTTCGGTTTCTGCTGCCAATCTGCTGTTAGATTCCGCGCGCGCAGATCTTGCTCGGTTTGTGCTGCCAATCTGCCGTTAGATTCCGCGCGCGCAAATCTTGCTCGGTTTCTGTCGACAATCCGACTTCGAGCCATGTTTGCAGATTCTGCTCGGTTTCTGCCGCCAATCTGTTCTTAGATTTTGTGAGCAAGCTCCGTTACATTTCTGGCACCAATTTGTCGAATTAATCGTTAACAACAACTTCTGTATCAAATTTGTTGTCTTTTGGCTGGCAATAGTTGATAGCAGATAGTTAGCATCATCTGCTTTCGGCAGACTTGGCTATCTGGATAGGCAGGTATTCAGGCAGGTAGATAATCCTTTCTCACAAAATATCAAAATGAACGCTCGCGTGCTTCGGGCGTACATGCCACGGCTGTCGATTAAATCAAAAGAAGAGAAGCAGTCGGAACGTGAGCGAAAGAAACCATGTGCGAACCGGATTTCACGAGTACGCGAAGGCAGCAGCCTCTCGTCTCGTTTTCTCGTACTCGAGGGATCAACGATCGGCGAGGGGTTCCGACTGCCTCTCCTGAAATCGATCAAAACCATGCAGCAAATTAGGCAATGAATTACTGCTGATACGGAACTGTATGTGCGAGTGAAGAGGTGATGATCGTGGGCGCGACTGACGCACTCACCGCGCACGGTGCATTCTTTCCTCAAAAGTAAACGGAGCGGGGTCCCGTTTAGAGGCTTTTTCTTACGCGTCTCGATTATCAGAGTTATTCCGAATTGCGCTACTCCCGAATTGCCAGCGCAAGGTAGCAGAACGCTGAACTCTGTAACGGAAAGAAAAAAGGTTTTTGCGCACTTGGATTTTTTCACATGGTCGATTCCTCCCCCCGGCGACGCGCAGTGCAGGATTCACCGATTCGATAAAAAAAACAAACAAAAAAAAACAAAAGTATTTTGTCTGACATTAAAGGACTTCTTTTTCCACAAAGTGAAACTTTGTTAACGATCATGCGTATATCGACGTAGCGAATTCTGCTTTGTGTTATTCTCTACTATTGCATAGTGGAAAAAGCGACGATAAACAGTGAAAGATTAGTTAAGTAAGCCGGTCTCCAGAGTTATTTAGCTTGGATATTCAGTAATTACCTTTCGGCCTTTTGGGGACTCGTCCTTGCTTTTTAATCGTGATCGACGGTGTTTTTAGGATGGACTCGTCGAACGATTTCAAACGGTAAAAGTTGTAAAAGTACTTTTTCACGCCGGATTTCCACGTGAAATTCACGTGCGACACCTCGCTCGGAATAATCGGCACTTTATTCTCAAAGTCCGGGTCCAAAAGATACGAGACGACGGTTCCTTCGGCGATCACGTATATTTCCATCGCCACTCCTGTATCAGTGATAAAAACAATTCACAGATGATGACTCGTGATCAACATTAACTTCCAAACCACCTTACCGTCTACCGCCCTTTGTTCGTACAATAATAAACAGCAATACCCAATGACGAATTTACTATTTTCCTACTGTACTTTCCGAGACTCGTCATTGTTGGCGTCGCGACGGCGACGCGCTAAGGAACAAGAGGAAAGCTCACCGCTGAGCATCTTAATTTGTTGCTGATCGATCCATAGCGAGATATCGGACTGCTGCTCGTTTTCGGAGTGATGCTGATGCCGGGCGAGCGCTGCGTCCAGGAGCAGGGCTAACGCCGCCGCCGCCACCGCCAGGGCGGCCGCAGCCGACCGCGTAACCATCCGCGAGGTGCCGGACACGACGTGCCACCGCCGGCGCTGCCACACCGGCGCTGTCAGACGCGTTGCACGCTGGTGCACGCGCGCGACTCCGTCGACGCTCGCCCCTTCCCCCGCGCTCGGCGAGCGGTGCGCGGCGTTCCGTCCGCTTCTTCCTCGACGCGCGTACGTCCCTGCCCGCGCGCGGACCCAGATTTTCACGGCGCACGCACCGACCGCGGCGAGATGCTGAAGATCCCGCCCGGTGATTTCAACGCGCGGTTGTCCACCTCCTCGGTCGATAGAGCAGAGATCGAGCGCGCGCGACTCCTCGCTACGAGTAAGCACGGCGACGTGCGCGCACCAGCGCGAAGACCGCGGCCCGACTGACTGACTGATTCATTCAACGAGGGGACGCCACGGCGAGCGTCGAGCCCTCTCCAGGAACGAGATGGGGATCTCGCGAGCGATTGGATCCCGGGGGCACGAGCGAGCCCCAAAGGATAAGGCTGCGCGCACAATGCGAGCGCTCGGATCACCCGCTTCGCCGATATCGCGATGCCGCGCGCCTGCTTGGTGTCCCATAGAGCAGAGTTACGAAGTAGCGATTAACGTCAGTCTTATTGAAATTTGCGATTTTTCAGATTGGCGGCTCGCACTCGAGCGACCCCGACCGATTTCTCCTTAAGGGGGTATTCTAGTGTAGCGTGTCAGAAAAATCGAATTTTTTTTTTGGGCATATTTTGCAAGTACATGGTATGGAAAATATGTCTGCGAGAAGATTTAGCCCGATTCGCAAAATTAACAAAGTAATAGCACCTAATAGAAAAAAACCTCTGGCGCGCGCTCGGCGGTTGGACCGCGCGGCACACACCAGAGCATTGTGTTAGTATTTTAGGTAGGGTCGGAAGATCGTTATTCTTTGAAGGTCGTACATTTGAATTGGAGCCTTTGTATAGTACAGGTTACATAGTACAATGAATCTCTAAGTTCATTGATTTGGACTTTTGCTCCAAAACATCTCCACGCTGGCGTGAAAGTTGTTGAAATAGCAACATTCCTGGCAGTTATAATTTTCAATAAAGGATTTATGCCAATTTTCAAACTTATGAACGTGATGGGAGTTAGTATTGGTCAGCAAGCGGTGATGTACGCAAACTCCCGGAGCGAAGCTCGTATCGCCCGCTCGGGGCGGCGCTCCACTAACTTCTCTCGAGATCAGAGAACGAATCGCAGGGAAGAGAGATCAGCTCTGCAGGACTTCTACGAACAAGAGGAATGTCCCCTGTATGGCCCTGGACTAGCCGATTGATCGTAAGTAACATTATCTCTATGTAATCAGTATGAAAAACTTTAAACGTGTTTTTCTCGAAACCATGTTTCTCAAATTGGTTCCCATGATATCTCAAAAACCAGTTAATCAATTGACTCAGGCTTTTGCACACATCTTCAGTATATGTGTGGCTATAGCCCCTACCACAATCAAGTCGAAATATTGTTTTTTGGAATTTCTACAGCCCTTCAATGGTGAAAAAAATGGCACAAATCGAAACTTAATTTTCTCAATGAAGTCATGTTTTAAATTTTTAACATTTTTTTTTCATTCTGGTACCTGCTATAGCCACACTCATACTAATTAAGAATCTCTTTGGTTTTTTTGTTTCAGATGAGCAGAACAGCTGAAATCATGGGAACCATGGACCAACTTTTTTTTTTCATGTTCTTATTTAATATCATGTGCAGCGCTTATTTATAGTTATTGTCTAATACAAAAATTTGGAAACATACACCAAATATGTATGAATAAGCAGGGAAAACCCTGCCTCAAAAAACCTTATACTTTTTTCAAAAAAAATTCACCAAAATAGTATACAAATTCCGCTTTTACACTAGAATACCCCCTTAACTGAATTTTTTCCATCACGTGACTGTTGCACGAAAATCAGAATTTCTATCGGAATTAAGTACAGTAAAGTTATTACGTTAAATTCCCAGGCAGCACACATTGGTTTCAAAACCGTTTCATAAACGTTTTGCCGTAACGTTTCATAACCATTTTATTGAAACGTTTAGTTAGGAGAAAAATGTCCAACGAAAAAACGTTTCTTTTTCGGCAAAAAAACGTTTCAGAAACCATCAGAAAAATATTTATCAATTCTATATATCAGTGCCTCAAAGATAGACAGAGTTGAGTCACATTTTTGTAAAAAACTAGATTTTTATATTTTATGAATTACTCTCTAAATTTCGTGTAGTGGATCTCACTCTTTTGAGATATCACTTCAAGTAATAGTGGTCTCAAAAGTTTCAAAAGAAAAGAAGAAGAAAAGAGTATTGGATCGGTTTTCCGGATGGTTATTTATAAGGTGATAACACAAATGTTACTTGCGAGAACGTCACGTCTGGCCTGGCCATCTATCGGTCGCTTGGTGAATCAGAGGTGGGAATCACACACACTTGTGTTGATTTTTGTCTCTTGTTCCATAATCGAGTACATTGAAACGTATGATGTAAAAATAATTAATTCTCGCAAAGTAAATAGAAATTACTATTTTTTCTATATTAATTATATAATTTCAAATCAATTGAATAAAACACATTTTTCGTTTCTGTGGAAAGGTGAAAAATACGTTTTTAAAATTGAGGTCTAAAAACGGTTTCTATTTAAACCGTTTCTTAAATGGTACTTTATGTTTCTTAGACATTAGATACGTCTAAGAAACATATATTAGGCTAACATGTGCTGCCTGGGTTAATAGGACAATTGTAAGGATCAGAAGAAACAATTTTATGTAAAGTGAACATTTCTAATATTAAATCTTACTTAAGAAAATAATGTTTGAAAAGAGCGTATGTGGTAACTAATGTAGAGTAAAATGTTTTTACTGTTACATATAAAATTTGTTGTTCTAACATTTGGATTAGTTGATCATGAATTTAAAGTTCAATTACAATTATTTATAAAGCATAAAATTTAAATAGCACTATTTTTAGTTAATTTAGTTCATTTTAATTATTTTTAGATAATTTGTTAGATACATATACGTTGCGTTATCGTAAAAATTTTAACCGAGGGCCGTTTTCGGTAAAAATAAGAACTATTTTGTGCTATGTAGATAAACGCGTTCCTTTCATGAAAATCATTATTATCGTTTCACAAAAGTTTTCTATTTAGATTTCTCTTTTGCTTTCACATTTTATCACAAAAATTTCTATTTAGATTTCTTTTTTGCTTTCACATTCTATCACGGTAATTTATAAAACCCCATTTGTCACAGGACGAATTGAGGGTGATGCGCAAGACCTTCCTCCAAGATGCCAGCAAGAAAGTTCACATTCAACGATAATAGGAAATAGAGGAGAATCCCCTATTATGAGATATGCTCCTAATATGAGATAATGGGGTTTCTGCTAAACTAGTGAGCACTATCTGTTAATTCCACCATAAACTTATTACTCTTGGTGTAAAATGTATTTAGTGAAAAATTCATTGTTCGTTATTGCGTTTAGCCTTTGCAAGAAAAGGTTTGTGGAATTGTCAACGTGTCAAAGGAACTTAAGGTAAGTCTTTAAACCCTGTTTATTACATAATAAAGAAATGGTTGGCAATAAATTCAGTATGCAATGATAGAGTAGAATCGTAGTAACAGGAAAATATGCGATTTGTTGAATTGCTTAATTGTAGAGGTTAGATTTCATGATCGCGGAACCGCTGGGCGCGTGGCTCGTATAATGAGATATTCAGGGTACTCTTAATATGAGATCATTATTGCTCGAATATGAAGATTATGTAGTGTAATAAAAAGAAAGAAAATACTACGTTAAGGGTAAAGAAAAGTTAATACGAATTTTTGTGTATTTAATTTTTATAGAATCTGACTATGGAGGTTAGAGGAACGAGGAAGCGTCGACAGTGGAATCGTGAAGATTTGGCGAAGGCTGTGGCAGTAGTATTTTTATAAAAATATCTAATAAAGTTTTTACTTGCAATACTGATGTATTTTGCACTTTTAACACCGATTTCTCGAGGTATCTTATATTAGGAGCACACTTTCGCGATCTTGCGTAAAGCTCTTTTTTCAAATTGTTTTAATTTTCAGAAAAAATAATATTAAAATTAGATTTTTCATTTGACCAACCTAAAGCTTATTAAATTCTCTTCAAGAGAACGTATTACATTTTTAAATTCTGCCTATAGATTTCCTTACATTCGGCAAAATCGATATGGTATCTCATAATCGGGGACTTTCCTCTAATTCAATCGATTCTATTTCTGATGCATCAGACGATATCGTCGTCGTTTCGAGAAGTCTCCTCGATGGTAAACCGATAATAGTATCCTTTGTATCCCCGATATTCCGGAAGGTCGAGAGAGATGGGCCGTCTAACAAGTGGTCCATTGTTATCCCACATAACATTTTGCAAGTATTGTGCTAAGAATTTGCTCAGAAATGTTGCAAACAAAATGGCAACAAGGTGAGTCCTCATTTGTTTCCATATTGGTAGCAAAGAAACACGAAAACAGCAACTTTACAGCACCTTTGGGGCAACAGTTGCGGTGAAAAATATATAATTATGGCATTATGTCAACAAAAGTGTGGCAAAAGTTAATTTCTGTCATTATTATAGCAACATGACAGCAATAATTGCCAGCAAATAGATTGCACTACTTTGCTTTAGCAAAAAATGTTATCTGGGATCCTACGCGATTTCATCTCTCTCCGGTTTTTCTCTTCTTCTCGCTTCATCTTTTTTCTGCGCGGCGCGACTGCGTACATTCTGAAGTTGATCGTAATCGCAAATTTTTCAATACACCGTCTAATAAACTAGGATTTAGAAATCCAACGATACACCCGCTGGCAGAACGTTGCAAAGCGTTTTACGTGCAGCACATGTATGTTTCTTAGCACACTGATTTTATGGAAGATTCGATGCTTTGTTACTCCGCGACAGAACGACCGATGGATCCAGTTGGGATTGCGACGGCAAAAACATTCCATCAGAGATAAACCAGTGCTGCCTGCCTGCCTTTTTGTCACTCGTCGTCTTACCGTCTCGCCCGCGAATTTTTCGCCAAAATGCAACTTTCGACTGATTTCTTTTGGCGAAAACATGGTTAAGGGGGGAGCCTGCTTTAGAACGTTGAAAATAAGGTAGAATTTTACGAATTGTTTTGGAGAAACTATACAGCGGATCATTATAAAACTTTGATGCATTTATTAGTGCATGTTTAAAGATAAAAAAAATTATTTTTTATTTGAATATATCGCCCGTAGAGGTCGTCCTGGAGGCATCTTAGTGCAGCCGGCATTGCAAATTGGTGAGCATTCTCCCGCCTCCAAATTTCATCCAAACTGAAAAATTTAAATATTTTCTCGTTATCTATGAATTCCCATCGTCGATGAACCTTTAATATTCATAAAAACATTAAGTTAAACAATTATTTTTGCATGAAAAAGTTCCAAAACTTTGCCTAAAAATCGTACTTTTGTGTTCTAAGCTCCACCATTTTGGCACTTTTCAACTTTTTTCTTCTCTCTTTGGTTCATCGACGATGGGAATTCATAAATAACGAGAACATATTTCAATTTTTCAGTTCAGACGAAATTTGGAGGCAGGAGAATGCTCACCAATTTGCAATGCCGGCGACGCGGCTGCACTAAGCCTTTTCCAGGACGACCTCTACGAGCGATATATTCAAATAAAAAAATAATTTTTTTATCTTTAAACATGCACTAATAAATGCATCAAAGTTTTATAATGATCCGCTGTATAGTTTCTCCAAAAACAATTCGTAAAATATACCTTATTTTCAGCGTTCTAAAGCAGGCTCCCCCCTTAAGGGCATGCTGGAGTTGTTAGTGAACTATTTTTTCACTATAGCGATGGTAATTGCACTTTCGAAAATTCTCTTTATTGCTTGTGCAGAATAAAAAATCCTTTTCCACAAATGAAGTATAGATAGAAAGAAAGTCCGCTCTACAGGACTTTATACTCAAAATGGCAAAAAGTTAAAAACTTGCATTTGTCTTTTCTAACTTTGTTCCATTTTGAGTATAAAGTCCTGTAGAGCGGACTTTCTTTCTATCTATACTTCATTTGTGGAAAAGGATTTTTTATTCTGCACAAGCGATAAAGAGAATTTTCGAAAGTGCAATTACCATCGCTATAGTGAAAAAATAGTTCACTAACAACTCCAGCATGCCCTTAAGGGGGGAGCCTGCTTTAGAACGCTGAAAATAAGGTATATTTTACGATTTGTTTTTGGAGAAACTATACAGCGGATCATTATAAAACTTTGATGCATTTATTAGTGCATGTTTAAAGATAACAAAAATTATTTTTTTATTTGAATATATCGCCCGTAGAGGTCGTCCTGGAGGCATCTTAGTGCAGCCGGCATTGTAAATTGGTGAGCATTCTCCCGCCTCCAAATTTCATCCAAACTGAAAAATTTAAATATTTTCTCGTTATCTATGAATTCCCATCGTCGATGAACCTTTAATATTCATAAAAACATTAAGTTAAACAATTATTTTTGCATGAAAAAGTTCAAAAACTTTGCCTAAAAATCGTACTTTTGTGTTCTAAGCTCCACCATTTTGGCACTTTTCAACTTTTTTCTTCTCTCTTTGGTTCATCGACGATGGGAATTCATATTGGGTCATTAAGTATGAAACTTTACAAATGTAAAAGCGCCATCTTTAACATTTGTTATCTCAAATTTGGCGCCAGACGTCAGTATCAGGTTAGGTTAGTGTGATAGATGTATGTTCGCTCTTCAAATGTCATATTTGTTTGTTCAAATATCTTCATTAGTTTTATTGGTGGATTCTTTTTTATAGAACTATGGAAAAGTCCAAATTTCGTGTGATTTATGAATATGAGTTCCGCCGTGGAACCACAGTGTCGGAGACAGCTCGTAATATCAACGCTGTATTTGGTGAAGGTTCAACTACTAAAGCAACGGTGGGCAATTGGTTCAAAAACTTCAGAGATGGAGATTTCAGCCTCGCTAATGAGCCACGTGGAAGACCAAAGACGAAGGTGGATAATGATCACTTAAGAGCCGTAGTAGAGTCCGATCCATCTCAAAGTACACGTGAATTGGCATCGATATTCAATGTTTCCATACCCACCATATTGGTTCATTTAGCTGCAATTGGTAAGATAAAGAAGTTGGACAAACGGGTCCCGCACGAATTGACCGATGCGCAGCAGGCGCAACGTCTAGAGGCTTCCCTTTCTTTGCTTTCCCGTCACAAAAATGAATCTTTTTTTAATCGAATTGTGACCTGCGATGAAAAGTGGATACTCTATGACAATCGTAAACGCTCACGTCAGTGGTTGAACGCTGATGAACCACCGAGACATCACGCGAAACCCAACGTTACACAGAAGAAGCTTATGGTGACCGTTTGGTGGTCCAGGTCAGGTGTTATCTACTACAACTTTATGAAACCTGGTACATCGATAACGGCTGAAGTATATTGCAAGCAACTGGACGAAATGATGCAACAACTTGCTATTAAACAACCGAAATTGGTCAATCGGTCAATGCCAATCCTGTTGCATGATAACGCTCGACCGCACACTGCACGACTGACCGTGGCAAAGCTACAGGAGTTGGAATTGGAAACTCTCCGTCATCCACCATATTCACCAGATCTATCACCTACCGACTATCACTTCTTCTGGAATTTGGACAACTTGTTGGTGGGAAAATTCTTCAATTCTCAACAGGCAGTCGAAACAGCCTTCCGCGACTTCATCGATTCCCGTACTCCTGGCTTCTATAGTAGAGGCATAGACCAACTACCACTAAAATGGCAGAAGTATGTAGATAACATGGGCGCATACTTCGATTGAAAATAAATCATGTCCATGTGCCAAAAAATGCAAAAGTTTATGTTCTATTTGTAAAGTTTCATACTTAATGACCCAATAAATAACGAGAACATATTTCAATTTTTCAGGTCAGACGAAATTTGGAGGCAGGAGAATGCTCACCAATCTGCAATGCCGGCGACGCGGCTGCACTGAGACTTCTCCAGGATGACCTCTACGAGCGATATATTCAAATAAAAAAATAATTTTTTTATCTTTAAACATGTACTAATAAATGCATCAAAGTTTTATAATGATCCGCTGTATAGTTTCTCCAACAACAATTCGTAAAATATACCTTATTTTCAGCGTTCTAAAGCAGGCTCCCCCCTTAAACGGAGCGAGTAAAGAGGAGTCGATTAATCTATTTGGACAAGATGATTTTAAAATACGTTTGCACGATTAGCCAGAATATTTTTTTCCACTTGATTGGTTCACGTTTCTACCATCAAGCAAATTTTGCGGAACTACATTCTCGACAGTGGCCACGGACTCTCGAGAGAGAGTCTTCAAGACACTGAAGCACTCGTGACGGAGCAGTTATCTTTTTTCTCTCATTGCACTTGTCAGCACGATGCTCGAGTAGAGCTCAGGCTCTAGAGGATCAAGAAACAACCGGCTGAAAAACTCCGTCTGGCATAATCGCATCAACGATCGCGTCTTGCTCGACTTTAGCGTTCGGTTGGTGAACATTCGAATTAGCTCGAATTACTAAACGTGAGTCGACGGGTGGAGTAAACTATCGTCTCCTTGTGGATTTCCTTCGTTTATTCTTTTTTTTTCCTTTTTGTCCGTTTTATTTTACTGACATGGGGGGGAGTTATGCGGGCAAACAGTGGGACTGCGTATCAACGCGATCGTACGTGAAGGAGTAACTTAAAAATTAAAACTTAATTATCCGCATAATTATTATGCAATGTAGTCATCCATTCGCGGTGTTGCCTTACGAGGAGATGAAAAGATCTACAGGGTGATCCATCCAATCGCGCAGTGTTTGATAGCTCACTCGTGCGTGCGGACGAAAACGTTCGCGATGTTGAAGCTTAGGCCATTTGGTGCCTCTTTAAGTTGCGCAGTGTTTTCTTCTTTTTTATCTAAATAATTTCTCTAATATACTCGAGTTTGTTTGTTTTAATTATTTATTTAAAGCGTTACAAGTGGATGGAGCGCTCTGTACATTATTCGCATTCCTAGACTCCTGCGGTTTTTATCTCGTAGAAAAATTATCTAAAAACCGTGACGCCGATGCCAAGAATGTACGAATAACGGCGGCAAAACACACATCGCGGCACGTCGGTAATATCAAGATAATATACAATAAAAGATTCGTACAACGATAAGCGGGCACACGTCGAACGAATTTAGTTATCGAGATTCATCGTTTCTACGTTGACTCTTTTTGTAGCAAAGCAATTGTGCTGCTTCCGAGTGACGAACGGTTACTCGTCGACATTAAAATCGAACAGTTTAAACGTCAGTATGACGTATTGGGAATTACTCGATATCGTTATTGCCCTACGTCACTTGACAACAAAATCTACAGTTGGAAAACGACATATGCGTTTGCGTGACACCTTATCGAATGAACACTCGGTGTATCAAAATTATGTTATTCTATGTGAATTTCTGTTACAAAAAGAGTCAAGGTTTTAGATTTTTGGTAACATGTGCTCGTTGTATAATGAACACTTTTCAGTAGTAAGTCACGAATCGTTTCTCTCACTCTCTCTCTCTCTCTCTCTCTCTTCATCGATGCAACCTGATATCAAGCAGAATTGAGAAATGATGTATTCTCACCCTCCATTGAGATAACAGAAATACTTTGAAAATTCAGTCGAAAAATCGACTGCCGCAAAGACTACATATTTATTCGTTATAAGCACGATCGTGTAAAACGCAAATGTGTGAATTTTCTTACATATAAAGTATAAAATTATAAAAAAAAGAAATATAAAAGAAGATTACAACGTACGAAATTACGACGAGCTCTGTTCGTGCGAAACTATTGGAAGTTTGTATATATATATATATATATATATATAGTATATATATATTATGTGTATATATAATATATTATATTTAACATCAGATCAACGCATCTAACTAATGATTTAACGTGCAAAACGAATGAATCTCGTTACATTTCGATAAATAGGCTCGCAATAGAAAAATACTCTAAAATATAAACGCGTTCATGGTGTATGTGTGTGACTTGGACGTGGTAACCACCTCATAAAGTATATCCTTCAGATCTTAGAAGCAAAAAAACGAACCCGTTGCTTGCAACTCTAGTTGGAATCGACATTACGAAATGTATCTTTTCGGCAATGATCAGCAACGCATCGTTTCTTCGTGCGCGATACTTTTGATTCGTGATATGGCAAAAGAAATTAAACAGTGTCGAACTACCGCACAAATGCCAGTTACCGTTATCGAGTTCAATCGCGCTGGAATGTATGCTTATCGCATATTGTTGGCTGGCTTATGGAAGATACATGAAAAATAGTTTACTCAACTCGGCAGATGTCATGTCGGCGCATTCCTCGTCAATCAACGTCGCATTACTCATACGCTTTCACCGCTTTCGTCAATAACGATAATCATGCTTATTACAATTATTATCGCAATAACGCAATCACTTACTGTTAGAATGATTCATGTTTCTACTATTCTCATTAATATTACATTAGTAATGTCGATAATCCGCGGTTATCAATCCTCCGTTGCTACAAGTTCAATCGATGCAATGTTTCTTCATCGACTTAAGGGGGGAGCCTGCTTTAGAACGCTGAAAATAAGGTATATTTTACGAATTGTTGTTGGAGAAACTATACAGCGGATCATTATAAAACTTTGATGCATTTATTAGCACATGTTTAAAGATAAAAAAATTATTTTTTTATTTGAATATATCGCTCGTAGAGGTCGTCCTGGAGAAATCTTAGTGCAGCCGCGACGCCGGCATTGCAAATTGGTGAGCATTCTCCTGCCTCCAAATTTCGTCTGAACTGAAAAATTGAAATACGTTCTCGTTATTTATGAATTCCCATCGTCGATGAACCAAAGAGAGGAGAAAAAAGTTGAAAAGTGCCAAAATGGTGGAGCTTAGAACACAAAAGTACGATTTTTAGGCAAAGTTGTTGAACTTTTTCATGCAAAAGTAATTGTTTAACTTAATGTTTTTATGAATATTAAAGGTTCATCGACGATGGGAATTCATAAATAACGAGAAAATATTTCAATTTTTCAGTTTGGATGAAATTTGGAGGCGGGAGAATGCTCACCAATTTGCAATGCCGGCTGCACTAAGATGCCTCCAGGACGACCTCTACGGGCGATATATTCAAATCAAAAAATAATTTTTTTATCTTTAAACATGCACTAATAAATGCATCAAAGTTTTATAATGATCCGCTGTATAGTTTCTCCAAAAAAATTCGTAAAATTATACCTTATTTTCAACGTTCTAAAGCAGGCTCCCCCCTTAAGGGGATGCTGGAGTTGCTAGGGAACTATTTTTTCACTATAGCGATGGTAATTGCAGTCTCGAAAATTCTCTTTATCGCTTGTGCAGAATAAAAAATCCTTTTCCACAAATGAAGTATAGATAGAAAGAAAGTCCGCTCTACAGGACTTTCTACTCAAAATGGCAAAAAGTTAAAAACTTGCATTTGTCTTTTCTAACTTTGTTCCATTTTGAATATAAAGTCCTGTAGAGCGGACTTTCTTTCTATCTATACTTCATTTGTGGAAAAGGATTTTTTATTCTGCACAAGCGATAAAGAGAATTTTCGAAACTGCAATTACCATCGCTATAGTGAAAAAATAGTTCACTAGCAACTCCAGCATGCCCTTAAGGGGAGAGCCTGCTTTAGAACGCTGAAAATAAGGTATATTTTACGAATTGTTTTTGGAGAAACTATACAGCGGATCATTATAAAACTTTGATGCATTTATTAGCACATGTTTAAAGATAAAAAAATTATTTTTTTATTTGAATATATCGCTCGTAGAGGTCGTCCTGGAGAAATCTTAGTGCAGCCGCGACGCCGGCATTGCAAATTGGTGAGCATTCTCCTGCCTCCAAATTTCGTCTGAACTGAAAAATTGAAATACGTTCTCGTTATTTATGAATTCCCATCGTAGATGAACCAAAGAGAGGACAAAAAAGTTGAAAAGTGCCAAAATGGTGGAGCTTAGAACACAAAAGTACGATTTTTAGGCAAAGTTGTTGAACTTTTTCATGCAAAAGTAATTGTTTAACTTAATGTTTTTATGAATATTAAAGGTTCATCGACGATGGGAATTCATAAATAACGAGAAAATATTTCAATTTTTCAGTTTGGATGAAATTTGGAGGCGGGAGAATGCTCACCAATGCCGGCTGCACTAAGATGCCTCCAGGACGACCTCTACGGGCGATATATTCAAATAAAAAAATAATTTCTTTATCTTTAAACATGCACTAATAAATGCATCAAAGTTTTATAATGATCCGCTGTATAGTTTCTCCAAAAAAATTCGTAAAATTATACCTTATTTTCAACGTTCTAAAGCAGGCTCCCCCCTTAATCATCATATCGATATCTGAATGAAGGAAATCTGTTACTCAAAGGCATGATCTTGCTCGTCGTGTGACGTCCAAGTCACTTGTACAGGATGTTCGGCAAAAAAGGTCCTAACAAATATATTTCAATCGCATTGTAAGATACTTTTGCACTCAGTCTAAGGATCGACTTTACAAGAATTTATCGTGAAGAAAGACTCGGGTCAGTGTTCGGTCCGGTAAAGGTGAGATATATATCATTTAAAAGTACTATGCTCGGTGATTCCTCGCGCGTACGTATTATAAATATTATACACTTTGTACCTCTCTCTTTGTCTTTCGTTATCTTTGTACCTGACATATTTGCTTGCGACACTTTTGCAGACAACCTGTACACCGCATCGATTACGTTAACTTAACGGTTATATAAACAAATTGTACAAATTGTACTTAAAGGTCTAAACAAATTTTAACATCTCTCATACACTAAGTAATAATAATTATAGTTGCTCTGCTGTGATATAGTCGCGTTCTTTTAAGAGAATTGCTCATAATAATTCATAATTAATATATAATGTCTCTCTTTCTCTCTCTCTCTCTCGCTCTCTTTCTCATTCTCTCACTTTCTCTCTCTCTCTCTCTCTCTCTCTCTATATATATATTTATATTTCTTATAATGTTTTTAATATATTAAATAATCATATAGCGCACATTATCTTACACAAAATTATTAGATTATAATAATAATAAAATTACCAAAAAAGCAAGATATAAACTCAAAAATAAAAATAAATTTCATCAAAGCATGTCTCGCATACAAAAGCAACAATTACTTAGAGGCCTTGCGATTTTTGTTATCTATATACTATAGTGCATATCTTTCTTTTAATATTACTTTATCCATAATTATTCTTTCGCGTACTTTTACTGTCCACGCATACGCGTGTCCACTCGTGTGTATCCGTGTCTCTGTGTACATGTATGTCGCGTACGTGTGTTTGTTAATGATGAAAGAGTGTAAGTGCATGATAATTGTAGATTATTACTTGTTCATTTAGATTTGGCCCTTTCTCGGCAGAGTAAAAATTGATTGCGGCTAAAGATTCTTAGAACAACCGTCTATAGAAGATTAAAGTTAAAATCAGTCCAAGCCAGATTGTGACACCATCGTTATATATTATTTCCATAATTTTTAAGTTTGCATGTAACTGTATGTAACAACTGTACGAGTGATGTATCGCACGTTATATATTTGTGCACTCTTAATAAGACTGCACGCAGTGGACAATTTTACATATTTATATCTATAATATATGTATATGTATATATGTATATTCAGTACGGAAATTCGTACATTATAATCTACCTTTTTTTAATGCGGATAATATAGTTCTATGTACAAAGTACAAGACTAAAGACATTCCCTGTATGCAGCGATATTTCAAATACTCTAGCAATAGTCGGAAATCTTGAAGAATGGAACGCCAAAGGCGAAACTATACTGCTGGGATGAATGGAGAAATCACTTGAATAACGTCACTTTTGATGTCACTTTTGGGAATCAATTTACAAATTCCTTTTATCACAGCAGTACTCGCTATTAAAAGATAGACATTGATCAATAAATTTACAAATCAATTACATGCAACCTTAAAAGTGTTTGTCCAATTCGAAACACCAGGAACATTGCAAAAAATTTGTATATCTCGTCACTTTCTCTCATCACAGTGTCAAACTCAATCTGGCTCTGTCAAATATTATGGTCAATGCTAGAATAGTATCTACGGTACTATTTTCATAATAGCTTGCACGCTATGAAACACCTACGGTTTTTGGGTTTTATAATTAAACGTAAAAAAAGACATTCTTTTCATCAGCGTCGCGATATGACGAGGAACGATAATGATTATAACAAAATGCTGTTTTTCACGTAGAATTCACTAGTGAAACGTTGGGAATGTTTGTACAATCATTTCGGTAACTCGGATCAGGTCGTATCCAGTTATTGCACATGAAAACTTTGTCGAAATTTACCAAAAAAAAAAAAAAAAAAACAAACGTAAAACACAGTCACACGATTTCTACAGAAACTATAAAACCCAAAACCAGAGTCTAATTGGCAGTATAGTGTTGGACGTTGCGCCCAGCGCAAGGTGCATAGCAGAGCTGCTGCAGCAGTCAAGGATCAAGAGATCCTTAACCGTAATGACAAAATGTTTTTGTTTTTTTATGTGTGTATTTTTTTAATGCGCCTTTGATTAAGATAGTTGCAGATGTTAGACGTACGTGGCCATAGTACCAGTCGGAATGGGTGGCGTTTCCTCTGGTCTACCTTTAGGTCCATATTGTCCGATAAAGGATCCATCTTCCGTGAAGCGTCCTGGAACAGACACCGGATTCATATTAATTCCTGTTATTTACGTCGCACATGCATGAAACGTGCGTAATATGTTACACGCTGTGATCGATATTGTACACGATGCCGCAGAGTGCGCACCCTACCCTTATTTTAACGACAAACTCCTCGGCAAATTCAACGTTGACTTATCCTTGCTATAAATGTTGAGGGGGAAACCTACAATTTTCCCCACTTTTCAAATTTCCAATGTTATCGTGCGTGTTGCTTTAAAAAATGCGGCTGTAGCGATGCAAGTTTTAAAGAGACGTTATCTGTTGGACTTACCTTAGACTAGAGTGGCAAACGCTTGCGAATTTGGTTCCTGCTTATGATGCTGACCATACTGACCGATAAAAGAACCATCTTCGTTCATGCCCTCTATAGTGAGTCAAGCAATGAAGCAAACAAAATATGTAGCAAATTCAAAATAAAAATCTTTTATTGTAAAAGCAAAAATATAAAATGTTGCTCGAATGAGTAATGCCAGCTCATGTAAAATCGTGGCTGCAAAGTGCATACGTCGTACGAAAAGAAAGAGCTCGCATGAAGAGACAAGAAAAGTTTTAACAAATGTGACAATAACTCCAGTTGTGTTTACACAAAAACGAGAGACTCGCAACTACATGCTTTTTGCACGAGAAAATATCAAAAGATCTAGTGCAGCTATAATTTGCCTATAAATGAAGTAATCGTAACAATAATAAACAATAATATCTGGCAATACGTACGCAGCTAACTTGTTACCTTGTAATAATCAAGAATCAGGCGCGCACTTCAAACGCACTAGATGTCTTTAGCAATTCTCTCTTTTGTATTTTATATACGAGTTTTACATGTAAGCAAAAATTCGAGATCTATCACCGACCTGTATCACCGTCGCCGTATTCCGCCATCGAGTCGGTATCGGATTCAGGATGTTTACCATCTTGGTGAGAAGACGACGCGAGAGACGCGCGTCCACCAGCTGACTTGGTATCTAACGGTTGCGAGTACTCGTGGAAACCACCCTCGTCGGGATAATCGCCGCGTCCGGCGGCCAATTCTCGCTCGTGCACCGCGTACTTCCCTCCTCTATTTCGCTTAATTACGCACACTATGATCAGTACTAGGAGAAGGATGGCGATCGCCAGCATCATTCCTGCGAGAACACACGTAGCAGTGCTTTTTTTATGCCAAACTGACAGAATGCAATCCTAAACTCTTCGGGAAAAACAAGAAGCAACGTTTACCTATGAACCAGCCAGCTGTCGCAACATTCTCCTTTGGCTGGATGATGGGTCCTTCGCTGCTCGTCTCTATTTCTTGAGGAGCACTTTCGCTCAAGTAATCGCCATCGACGGCAACGACCGACATGATGTAAACTTCGCCGCTTTGGAGACCGCGAATCTGCACGATTTTACGTTCCTCCTCGTTAATCGCGTACTTTATTTAGAGGAGAATCCCCTATTACGAGATATGCTCCTAATATGAGATAATGGGGTTTCTGCTAAACTAGTGAGAACCATCTGTTAATTCCACCATGAACTTATTACTCTTGGTGTAAAATGTATTTAGTGAAAAATTCATTGTTCGTTATTGCGTTTAGCCTTTGCAAGAAAAGGTTTGTGGAATTGTCAACATGTCAAAGGAACTTAAGGTAAGTCTTTAAACCCTGTTTATTACATAATAAGGAAATGGTTGGCAATAAATTCAGTATGCAATGATAGAGTAGAATCGTAGTAACAGAAAATACGCGATTTGTTGAATTGCTTAATTGTAGAAGTTAGATTTCATGATCGCGGAACCGCTGGGCATGTGGCTCGTATAATGAGATATTCAGGGTACTCTTAATATGAGATCATTATTGCTCGAATATGAAGATTATGTAGTGTAATAAAAAGAAAGAAAATACTACTTAAGGTTAAAGAAAAGTTAATACGAATTTTTGTGTATTTAATTTTTATAGAATCTGACTATGGGGTTAGAGAAACGAGGAAGCGTCGACAGTGGAATCGTGAAGATTTGGCGAAGGCTGTGGCAGCAGTATTTTTATAAAAATATCTAATAGTTTTTTACTTGCAATACTGATGTATTTTGCACTTTTAACACCGATTTCTCGAGGTATCTTATATTAGGAGCACACTTTCGCGATCTTGCGTAAAGCTCTTTTTTCAAATTGTTTTAATTTTCAGAAAAAATAATATTAAAATTAGATTTTTCATTTGACCAACCTAAAGCTTATTAAATTCTCTTCAAGAGAACGTATTACATTTTTAAATTCTGCCTATAGATTTCCTTACATTCGGCAAAATCGATATGGTATCTCATAATCGGGGACTTTCCTCTACTTTATTTGTCAGAATTATTATTGTCTCGAATTATTGTATCGCGATAAAAAGCTATCGGAATGCAGGTACATGTATAAATGCAATATTAATTTGATAGTTGTACGTTGTACTCCAGGACCGCTCTGACAGGGAAATATTGGGAAAAGCTTTGTCTAGAACTCTGCACAAGTCTGCTTGGAAATAACTCCGCGATTACACGCGATACGTAGACGATTATCGCGGTTACTGCAAACGAGTGTATACATACCTCGATAGTATTCGATTGAAATTCGGGATCTGTCATCAAGGATATCGTTTCGCCCTTGGGTCTATATTTGACGAAGAAATGACTTCCTGGATTACCATTGAGATTCGGTAACCAGATGATTCTCACGTTTGCGTATCCATTCTCTGTCGGTACAGTTTCCCACGTGAATTGTGGAATGTCGGGCCGTAGGGATGTTCGTGTCTTTTGTTCGATGAAATAGCTACGGAGATCGGATATCAAGAAGCATGAACAACACGTACGCGACAACGGATAATATTTACTGTCTTCATCGACACGTAAAATTGCATTACGTGCGCGCGCGGAGTTTCGTTTATTTCCAAATAACACGCGATGTTACTTACTCATTGCCCTCGCCGACCCTGGTTGTAGCGCGTATATGGACACGGTATTTCGTTTCGGGCGCTAACGCGGCTAATTTAGCGTTCGTGGCGTACGGATCCATGATATGCGGCTTCCTCTCGAGCAAGGTCTCCAGTTTGGTGCCATTCACAACCTGATAGTAAATCCTGTACCCAGTTAAAACGCCGTTGGGCTCCGCGGGCCGCGTCCACACAAGGTACAGGGCGCTAGATCCCATGGGAAACGCTTCGAAGCTTAGTACCGTTCCCGGCACTCCTTCCGGTGTATCGAAGCTCAAAGTTTCGGACGCGGGACCAGTGTATCTGCGGATCACGTCGAGGCAGTTAACGACACGTTTCACGCGGCAATTACGAGCGACGCACCAGTAAAAAGTTGTGCATCTCGTTACCTGCGATTGTAAGCGACTATCCTTACGAAATTCTTGCTATACGGGACGAATTTGGTGATCAACGCGTGAGTTCTATTCCCGCCGGGAACGTCGATCTGCCGCATGTTCTTCTCGCCTTCCTTCTCCGTCCACGTCTGAATCTTGTATCCTTGCAACTCGCCCCTCACGGATTCCTCCGGTACCGGACTCCACGACAGCAGAGCGGTTGTGCTCGATTTGATTTGGTTCAATGTAAAGTTACCGGGTGCTTGCAGAGGTACTAAAATTAAGAATACTTTTTCAATCGCAGAGCTAATATGCTGTACGCGAGAATTAGCGACAAGCGAGTGGTCCTAATGGATGATGGAGAAATTTGGTTCATGATTACCGTCTTCTCCGGAGTAACCGATAACCTCGGTAGGCGTAGTTGGACACTCTCCTTTCACGTTAATCGCAGCGACTTTAATCCTGTATCTCTGGTAAGTAGGCTGATTGTCCACCTGCAGGCTATTTTTCCGCCAGTCGTTTATATCTAGTATGGTCCAACTCTCCCCTGGTATGTCTCTCTTGTAGTACACCCTGTACATGAATCTGGGGGCGTTGTGCTCTATCTGCGGCATGGTTGTCCAAGAAATAACCAAATTCTGAGGTGTAGTGCCGTTGCCCATAACGTTGTCCGGATTTTTGAAAGGAACGTCCGGTAGAGTGGTGCAAATGACGTGGCTGTGCGCTGACGGCGTAGATGGTCCTGTAATATCGAGAGAGACGCATCGATTTATAACATTAAATCCCGAGGACTAATTTTACACACGTTCGGAGCAACGCAAGCGCTTGAAATAATCGTTCGTTACGAAAAGATGATGACAAGGTTTACCTATTTTATTCCACGCGAGAACGCGGAAGGTATAATTGGCCCAGGGTGACATCGGCACCAGATGTGTCTGCTCGGTGGCTGGGACGAAATCCTTGGCTATCTCCCAAGTATCCGGCGTAAAGCTAGTGTTGTACTGGATAGTGAATCGCAGAATGGGGGCTCGATTATCACCCATGGGTATCCAGTTAACAAGTGCCTCGTGTGAATAACACTTGACGTTGCGCAAACTCGGCGCGTTAGGCACATCCTGAACTATCAGAGTCGCTTGCGCTCTCGCTTCGTCCAACTCGGTATGCGCGACGCACGTGTAGATACCGGAATCCAGTTCGGTCGTTTTTGTAATCATCAAGGAGTAATCGGTGCTGCGCACGAACCTCGGTTCCATCTCGAAGTCTATCGGCTCACCGTTACTCAACCAGTCTATCGCGAGCGTTAGAGAGGAATCGGTAACGGCGTTGCACCTAAAACACATCAAAAGGAAAAATGTAAGAACAACAAGAAGAAAAAAGACTCAAGTGTCAATCTTTATTATCAACAATTGGTTCTGATAAAATCGTACCTGAACGTGGCAGTGGAGCCAGCGGCGACTTCGTAGTCCTCTGGCTCATCCGTTATCCTTGTGTGCTCCTTCACCACCAATTTGGCGGATGCTTCTACCTCGCCGAATTTATTGGAAGCATGACACGTGTAATTACCCGCGTCCAAGAAGATCACATTTTCAATCTCCAAGTCGCCCGTATCTAGGGTCTTGTAGCGGCCGCCGGTAAGTTCTTGCCTGTTCCGGATCCACTTGACCTCGGGTTTAGGCGCGCCGAAGACGCGACACGTAATTCGTACAGTCTTGCCGTCGACAGTTTCCATATCGGTGGGTGGTTGCGTGATGTCCGGGTCAAGCGCTAGCACATTCACGTACACGTCCTTGTACACGTATCCCAGTGAATTGGTAGCGTTGCATCCGTAATTTCCCGTGTCCTTCTTCACTAGCTTCTCGATGATGATGGAGTTCGGCGTGACCCTTCTTCTGCTGTTTGGCGGTGCCTCCGATATCGGCTTGCCGTTGTGAATCCACTTGATCTCGGGAACCGGCACTCCGCTAGCCTCGCACCTTATTTGCACCGTCTCGTCCTCCGCGGCGTTCACGATCTCCGGCTCGACAGTGAAGTACGGCACGGCCATTACTTGCAAGTGTACGGAGTACGACTGGGCTGTTCCCACTCCGTTCGACGCTTCGCAGGTGTACGTTCCCTCGTCCTCGAAACTGACGTGTTTTATGATAAGGGACTTGCCGTAGTTGCCTTGAGTGATCCTGTCGCTCGGTCGGAGCAATTGGCCATTTTTGCTCCACACGATCTGTGGCAACGGCGTCCCTCCGAATATGCAATACAGTTCCACCTTCTTGCCACGCAGGGCGACTTCGTTCTTCCTGGTAACGTATTGCCTCTCGGGAGGGTGCTTGTTTTGACCGGCGGAAGCGCCCGTGGAGATAACGTTCAGCAAGACTTTGTTGCCCAGCTTGTATTCGTTTCTGAACACTGACGTTGCGGCGCAGGCGTAGTAAAAGTCATCCGAGGCATCGTTCCTCGTGACGTTGCTGAACCAGAGATTTCCCTCAGGATCCAGAGTCATCCTCGAGTTATTGATCGACTTGATACCACCGGCGATATCCTGTATCAACCAATAAACGTTTGGCTTGGGCCAGCCATCGGGTGGCTGGCAAGTGAGTTTAAAGGGTGAACCCTCGTTCGCGTTCAACGTAATCGGATTTTCGTCTTTGAACGAATTCAACTCGGCTTTCCGAACGAACACCGAGTTCGACGTAGCTATGCCCCATTCGTTCTCGGCGAAGCATTGATACTGTCCTAAATCTTCGTCTCTTGGTCTCGAGATTACCAAGGTGCCTCTACCAGGTTGCTGGGAAATGCGATCGTCGTATGCTGGCCATTCAAAGTTTTTTCCATTTTTGATCCAGCGGTATCTATGTAGAAGCATGTACATGTGTATACATTAGTATTTTGACGCATATTTAAATTGCGTCATTCACACAACACACATTCTGCTCTCTTAAAATAAATATGTTTAAATAAATATAAATTAAATATTACAGTGAACGGGTATCTCATACTTGCGCATAAACAGTATGTCATGTTGGGACATAACGGTAAAAAATGATAAAAAATGATAAAAAATAATAATTTATTATACAGGGTGTCCCGGGTTTTAACCGACAAACTGCGGGAGCATATTCTACTAGTGGAAATAAGAAAAATTCTTATATCGAGTTTGCTTAGAAATGCTTTATTACAAAGTTATAAACCAATATTGAAAAGGAATATGAGATAAGTAACAACGGAACATAGTGTAGAATTTGCAAGGTCGAAGATGTTTAAGTTACGTGTATTCACATGTATTCATGTTCACTATGTTGAAACGATTCAGTATGATTGTTACTTTCACAACAGTAGCCGTTAGATTTCAATCGTCGTGTCAACTAGCAATTACTATCAGAATGCCAAAAGTGTTTTCAAATGAGGAATACACCGATATTCATTTCGCGTACGGATTCTGTGACGGAAATGCACGAGCTGCCGTACGAGAGTATCAACGTAGATTTCCCAACAGGAGAGTACCAGATAGATTTAAAGCAACGAATTACTAATTCAGTTACTGAGATGCAACACAATTTTCAGGAATGTCGCACTGTAACAAATTCTGTACTACGTCGATGTCTAGCTTGTATCGATGTGCAAGGACAACATTTTGAAATGCGTCACCAAATCATTGCGTAGATAATTTTTATTTTTGTGAAAAACTCCGTTGTTACTTATCTCATATTCCTTTTCAATATTGGTTTACAACTTTGTAACAAAGCGTTTCTAAGCAAACTCGATATAAGAATTTTTTCTTATTTCCACTAGTAGAATATGCTCCCGCAGTTTGTTGGTTAAAACCCGGGACACCCTGTATATATATATATATATAATATAATAAGAAAAAATTCTTATATCGAGTTTGCTTAGAAATGCTTTATTACAAAGTTATAAACCAATATTGAAAAAGAATATGAGATAAGCAACAACGGAACATAGTGTAGAATTTGGAAGGTCGAAGATGTTTATGTTACGTGTATTCACATGTATTCATGTTCACTATGTTGAAACGATTCAGTATGATTTTTACTTTCACAACAGTAGCCGTTAGATTTCAATCGTCGTGTCAACTAGCAATTACTATCAGAATGCCAAAAGTGTTTTCAAATGAGGAATACACCGATATTCATTTCGCGTACGGATTCTGTGACGGAAATGCACGAGCTGCCGTACGAGAGTATCAACGTAGATTTCCCAACAGGAGAGTACCAGATAGATTTAAAGCAACGAATTACTAATTCAGTTACTGAGATGCAACACAATTTTCAGGAATGTCGCACTGTAACAAATTCTGTACTACGTCGATGTCTAGCTTGTATCGATGTGCAAGGACAACATTTTGAAGTGCGTCACTAAATCATTGCGTAGATAATTTTTATTTTTGTGAAAAACTCCGTTGTTACTTATCTCATATTTCTTTTCAATATTGGTTTACAACTTTGTAACAAAGCATTTCTAAGCAAACTCGATATAAGAATTTTTTCTTATTTCCACTAGTAGAATATGCCCCCGCAGTTTGTCGGTTAAAACCCGGGACACCCTGTATATATATATATATATAATATAATAAGAAAAAATTCTTATATCGAGTTTGCTTAGAAATGCTTTATTACAAAGTTATAAACCAATATTGAAAAGAAATATGAGATAAGTAACAACGGAACATAGTGTAGAATTTGGAAGGTCGAAGATGTTTATGTTACGTGTATTCACATGTATTCATGTTCACTATGTTGAAACGATTCAGTATGATTGTTACTTTCACAACAGTAGCCGTTAGATTTCAATCGTCGTGTCAACTAGCAATTACTATCAGAATGCCAAAAGTGTTTTCAAATGAGGAATACACCGATATTCATTTCGCGTACGGATTCTGTGACGGAAATGCACGAGCTGCCGTACGAGAGTATCAACGTAGATTTCCCAACAGGAGAGTACCAGATAGATTTAAAGCAACGAATTACTAATTCAGTTACTGAGATGCAACACAATTTTCAGGAATGTCGCACTGTAACAAATTCTGTACTACGTCGATGTCTAGCTTGTATCGATGTGCAAGGACAACATTTTGAAGTGCGTCACTAAATCATTGCGTAGATAATTTTTATTTTTGTGAAAAACTCCGTTGTTACTTATCTCATATTTCTTTTCAATATTGGTTTACAACTTTGTAACAAAGCATTTCTAAGCAAACTCGATATAAGAATTTTTTCTTATTTCCACTAGTAGAATATGCCCCCGCAGTTTGTCGGTTAAAACCCGGGACACCCTGTATATATATATATATATAATATAATAAGAAAAAATTCTTATATCGAGTTTGCTTAGAAATGCTTTATTACAAAGTTATAAACCAATATTGAAAAGAAATATGAGATAAGTAACAACGGAACATAGTGTAGAATTTGGAAGGTCGAAGATGTTTATGTTACGTGTATTCACATGTATTCATGTTCACTATGTTGAAACGATTCAGTATGATTGTTACTTTCACAACAGTAGCCGTTAGATTTCAATCGTCGTGTCAACTAGCAATTACTATCAGAATGCCAAAAGTGTTTTCAAATGAGGAATACACCGATATTCATTTCGCGTACGGATTCTGTGACGGAAATGCACGAGCTGCCGTACGAGAGTATCAACGTAGATTTCCCAACAGGAGAGTACCAGATAGATTTAAAGCAACGAATTACTAATTCAGTTACTGAGATGCAACAAAATTTTCAGGAATGTCGCACTGTAACAAATTCTGTACTACGTCGATGTCTAGCTTGTATCGATGTGCAAGGACAACATTTTGAAGTGCGTCACTAAATCATTGCGTAGATAATTTTTATTTTTGTGAAAAACTCCGTTTTACTTATCTCATATTTCTTTTCAATATTGGTTTACAACTTTGTAACAAAGCATTTCTAAGCAAACTCGATATAAGAATTTTTTCTTATTTCCACTAGTAGAATATGCCCCCGCAGTTTGTCGGTTAAAACCCGGGACACCCTGTATATATATATATATATATAATATAATAAGAAAAAATTCTTATATCGAGTTTGCTTAGAAATGCTTTATTACAAAGTTATAAACCAATATTGAAAAGGAATATGAGATAAGCAACAACGGAACATAGTGTAGAATTTGGAAGGTCGAAGATGTTTATGTTACGTGTATTCACATGTATTCATGTTCACTATGTTGAAACGATTCAGTATGATTGTTACTTTCACAACAGTAGCCGTTAGATTTCAATCGTCGTGTCAACTAGCAATTACTATCAGAATGCCAAAAGTGTTTTCAAATGAGGAATACACCGATATTCATTTCGCGTACGGATTCTGTGACGGAAATGCACGAGCTGCCGTACGAGAGTATCAACGTAGATTTCCTAACAGGAGAGTACCAGATTTAAAGCAACGAATTACTAATTCAGTTACTGAGATGCAACAAAATTTTCAGGAATGTCGCACTGTAACAAATTCTGTACTACGTCGATGTCTAGCTTGTATCGATGTGCAAGGACAACATTTTGAAATGCGTCACCAAATCATTGCGTACATAATTTTTATTTTTGTGAAAAACTCCGTTGTTACTTATCTCATATTTCTTTTCAATATTGGTTTATAACTTTGTAATAAAGCATTTCTAAGCAAACTCGATATAAGAATTTTTTCTTATTATATTATATATAATATATATATATACAGGGTGTCCCGGGTTTTAACCGACAAACTGCGGGAGCATATTCTACTAGTGGAAATAAGAAAAAATTCTTATATCGAGTTTGCTTAGAAACGCTTTTTACAAAGTTGTAAACCAATATTGAAAAGAATATGAGATAAGTAACAACGGAGTTTTTCACAAAAATAAAAATTATCTACGCAATGATTTGGTGACGCATTTCAAAATGTTGTCCTTGCACATCGATACAAGCTGACATCGACGTAGTACAGAATTTGTTACAGTGCGACATTCCTGAAAATTGTGTTGCATCTCAGTAACTGATTAGTATTCGTTGCTTTAAATCTATCTGGTACTCTCCTGTTAGGAAATCTACGTTGATACTCTCGTACGGCAGCTCGTGCATTTCCGTCACAGAATCCGTACGCGAAATGAATATCGGTGTATTCCTCATTTGAAAACACTTTTGGCATTCTGATAGTAATTGCTAGTTGACACGACGATTGAAATCTAACGCTACTGTTGTGAAAGTAACAATCATACTGAATCGTTTCAACATAGTGAACATGAATACATGTGAATACACGTAACATAAACATCTTCGACCTTCCAAATTCTACACTATGTTCCGTTGTTACTTATCTCATATTCCTTTTCAATATTGGTTTATAACTTTGTAAAAAGCATTTCTAAGCAAACTCATATAAGAATTTTTTCTTATTATATTATATATATATATATATATACAGGGTGTCTCAGGTTTTAACCGACAAACTGCGGGAGCATATTCTACTAGTGGAAATAAGAAAAAATTCTTATATCGAGTTTGCTTAGAAATGCTTTATTACAAAGTTATAAACCAATATTGAAAAGAAATATGAGATAAGTAACAACGGATTTTTTCACAAAAATAAAAATTATCTACGCAATGATTTAGTGACGCATTTCAAAATGTTGTCCTTGCACATCGATACAAGCTAGACATCGACGCAGTACAGAATTTGTTACGTACGACATTCCTGAAAATTTTGTTGCATCTCAGTAACTGAATTAGTAATTCGTTGCTTTAAATCTATCTGGTACTCTCCTGTTGGAAATCTACGTTGATACTCTCGTACGGCAGCTCGTGCATTTCCGTCACAGAATCCGTACACGAAATGAATATCGGTGTATTCCTCATTGAAAACACTTTTGGCATTCTGATAGTAATTGCTAGTTGACACGACGATTGAAATCTAACAGCTACTGTTGTGAAAGTAACAATCATACTGAATCGTTTCAACATAGTGAACATGAATACATGTGAATACACGTAACATAAACATCTTCGACCTTCCAAATTCTACACTATGTTCCGTTGTTACTTATCTCATATTTCTTTTCAATATTGGTTTATAACTTTGTAATAAAGCATTTCTAAGCAAACTCGATATAAGAATTTTTTATTATTATATATATATATATATATACAGGGTGTCCCGGGTTTTAACCGACAAACTGCGGGAGCATATTCTACTAGTGGAAATAAGAAAAAATTCTTATATCGAGTTTGCTTAGAAATGCTTTATTACAAAGTTATAAACCAATATTGAAAAGAAATATGAGATAAGTAACAACGGATTTTTTCACAAAAATAAAAATTATCTACGCAATGATTTAGTGACGCATTTCAAAATGTTGTCCTTGCACATCGATACAAGCTAGACATCGACGTAGTACAGAATTTGTTACGGTACGACATTCCTGAAATTTTGTTGCATCTCAGTAACTGAATTAGTAATTCGTTGCTTTAAATCTATCTGGTACTCTCCTGTTGGGAAATCTACGTTGATACTCTCGTACGGCAGCTCGTGCATTTCCGTCACAGAATCCGTACACGAAATGAATATCGGTGTATTCCTCATTTGAAAACACTTTTGGCATTCTGATAGTAATTGCTAGTTGACACGACGATTGAAATCTAACAGCTACTGTTGTGAAAGTAACAATCATACTGAATCGTTTCAACATAGTGAACATGAATACATGTGAATACACGTAACATAAACATCTTCGACCTTCCAAATTCTACACTATGTTCCGTTGTTACTTATCTCATATTTCTTTTCAATATTGGTTTATAACTTTGTAATAAACATTCTAAGCACTGATTAAATTTTTTTTAATTATATTATTATATATATATACAGGGTGTCCCGGGTTTTAACCGACAAACTGCGGGAGCATATTCTACTAGTGGAAATAAGAAAAAATTCTTATATCGAGTTTGCTTAGAAATGCTTTATTACAAAGTTATAAACCAATATTGAAAAGAAATATGAGATAAGTAACAACGGATTTTTCACAAAAATAAAAATTATCTACGCAATGATTTAGTGACGCATTTCAAAATGTTGTCCTTGCACATCGATACAAGCTAGACATCGACGTAGTACAGAATTTGTTACGGTACGACATTCCTGAAAATTTTGTTGCATCTCAGTAACTGAATTAGTAATTCGTTGCTTTAAATCTATCTGGTACTCTCCTGTTGGGAAATCTACGTTGATACTCTCGTACGGCAGCTCGTGCATTTCCGTCACAGAATCCGTACACGAAATGAATATCGGTGTATTCCTCATTTGAAAACACTTTTGGCATTCTGATAGTAATTGCTAGTTGACACGACGATTGAAATCTAACAGCTACTGTTGTGAAAGTAACAATCATACTGAATCGTATCAACATAGTGAACATGAATACATGTGAATACACGTAACATAAACATCTTCGACCTTCCAAATTCTACACTATGTTCCGTTGTTACTTATCTCATATTTCTTTTCAATATTGGTTTATAACTTTGTAATAAAGCATTTCTAAGCAAACTCGATATAAGAATTTTTTTCTTATTATATTATATATATATATATACAGGGTGTCCCGGGTTTTAACCGACAAACTGCGGGAGCATATTCTACTAGTGGAAATAAGAAAAAATTCTTATATCGAGTTTGCTTAGAAATGCTTTATTACAAAGTTATAAACCAATATTGAAAAGAAATACGAGATAAGTAACAACGGATTTTTTCACAAAAATAAAAATTATCTACGCAATGATTTAGTGACGCATTTCAAAATGTTGTCCTTGCACATCGATACAAGCTAGACATCGACGTAGTACAGAATTTGTTACGGTACGACATTCCTGAAAATTTTGTTGCATCTCAGTAACTGAATTAGTAATTCGTTGCTTTAAATCTATCTGGTACTCTCCTGTTGGGAAATCTACGTTGATACTCTCGTACGGCAGCTCGTGCATTTCCGTCACAGAATCCGTACACGAAATGAATATCGGTGTATTCCTCATTTGAAAACACTTTGGCATTCTGATAGAATTGCTAGTTGACACGACGATGAAATCTAACGCTACTGTTGTGAAAGTAACAATCATACTGAATCGTTTCAACATAGTGAACATGAATACATGTGAATACACTACATAAACATCTTCGACCTTGCAAATTTCATATCTATACTTATTTGTTTCTTTGTCATTCGTTTAAATTTTTTCTTATTTCACTATAGAATATGCTCCCAGTTTGTCGGTTCATTTCGCGTAACGGATTCTGTGACGGAAATGCACGAGCTGCCGTACGAGAGTATCAACGTAGATTTCCTAACAGGAGAGTACCAAGATTTAAAGCAACGAATTACTAATTCAGTTACTGAGATGCAACAACAATTTTCAGGAATGTCGCACTGTAACAAATTCTGTTACTACGTCGATGTCCCAGCTTGTATCGATGTGCAAGGACAACATTTTGAAATGCGTCACCAAATCATTGCGTAGATAATTTTTATTTTTGTGAAAAACTCCGTTGTTACTTATCTCATATTTCTTTTCAATATTGGTTTATAACTTGTAATAAAGCAATGTTCTAAGCAAACTCGATATAAGAATTTTTTCTTATTATATTATATATATAATATATATATATACAGGGTGTCCCGGTTTTAACCGACAAACTGCGAGCATATTCTACTAGTGGAAATAAGAAAAAATTCTTATATCGAGTTGCTAGAAATGCTTTTTACAAATTATAAACCAATATTGAAAAGAAATATGAGATAAGTAACAACGGATTTTTCACAAAAATAAAAATTATCTACGCAATGATTTAGTGACGCATTTCAAAATGTTGTCCTTGCACATCGATACAAGCTAGACATCGACGTAGTACAGAATTTGTTACGTACGACATTCCTGAAAATTTGTTGCATCTCAGTAACTGAATTAGTATTCGTTGCTTTAAACTATCTGGTACTCTCCTGTTAGGAAATCTACGTTGATACTCTCGTACGGCAGCTCGTGCATTTCCGTCACAGAATCCGTACACGAAATGAATATCGGTGTATTCCTCATTTGAAAACACTTTGGCATTCTGATAGTAATTGCTAGTTGACACGACGATTGAAATCTAACAGCTTACTGTTGTGAAAGTAACAATCATACTGAATCGTTCAACATAGTGAACATGAAACATGTGAATACACGTAACATAAACATCTTCGACCTGCAAATTCTACACTATGTTCCGTGTACTTATCTCATATTCTTTTCAATATTTTTATAACTTTGAATAAAAGCATTTCTAAGCAAACTCGATATAGAATTTTTCTTATTATATTATATATATATATATATATACAGGGTGTCCCGGGTTTTAACCGACAAACTGCGGGAGCATATTCTACTAGTGGAAATAAGAAAAAATTCTTATATCGAGTTTGCTTAGAAATGCTTTTTACAAAGTTTAAACCAATATTGAAAAGAAATATGAGATAAGTAACAACGGATTTTCACAAAAATAAAATTATCTACGCAATGATTTAGTGACGCATCTCAAAATGTTGTCCTTGCACATCGATACAAGCTAGACATCGACGTAGTACAGAATTTGTTACAGTGCGACATTCCTGAAAATTTGTTGCATCTCAGTAACTGAATTAGTAATTCGTTGCTTTAAATCTATCTGGTACTCTCCTGTTGGAAATCTACGTTGATACTCTCGTACGGCAGCTCGTGCATTTCCGTCACAGAATCCGTACCGAAATGAATATCGGTGTATTCCTTCAAAAAAATTCTTATATCGAGTTTGCTTAGAAATGCTTTATTACAAAGTTATAAACCAATATTGAAAAGGAATATGAGATAAGTAACAACGGAACATAGTGTAGAATTGCAAGGTCGAAGATGTTTAAGTTACGTGTATTCACATGTATTCATGTTCACTATGTTGAAACGATTCAGTATGATTGTTACTTTCACAACAGTAGCCGTTAGATTTCAATCGTCGTGTCAACTAGCAATTACTATCAGAATGCCAAAAGTGTTTTCAAATGAGGAATACACCGATATCATTTCGCGTACGGATTCTGTGACGGAAATGCACGAGCTGCCGTACGAGAGTATCACGTAGATTTCCCAACAGGAGAGTACCAGATAGATTTAAAGCAACGAATTACTAATTCAGTTACTGAGATGCAACACAATTTTCAGGAATGTCGCACTGTAACAAATTCTGTACTACGTCGATGTCTAGCTTGTATCGATGTGCAAGGACAACATTTTGAAATGCGTCACCAAATCATTGCGTAGATAATTTTTATTTTTGTGAAAAACTCCGTTGTTACTTATCTCATATTCCTTTTCAATATTGGTTTACAACTTTGTAACAAAGCGTTTCTAAGCAAACTCGATATAAGAATTTTTTCTTATTTCCACTAGTAGAATATGCTCCCGCAGTTTGTGGTTAAAACCCGGGACACCCTGTATATATATATATATATATAATAAGAAAAAATTCTTATATCGAGTTTGCTTAGAAATGCTTTATTACAAAGTTATAAACCAATATTGAAAAGAATATGAGATAAGCAACAACGGAACATAGTGTAGAATTTGGAAGGTCGAAGATGTTTATGTTACGTGTATTCACATGTATTCATGTTCACTATGTGAAACGATTCAGTATGATTTTACTTTCACAACAGTAGCCGTTAGATTTCAATCGTCGTGTCAACTAGCAATTACTATCAGAATGCCAAAAGTGTTTTCAAATGAGGAATACACCGATATTCATTTCGGTACGGATTCTGTGACGGAAATGCACGAGCTGCCGTACGAGAGTATCAACGTAGATTTCCCAACAGGAGAGTACCAGATAGATTTAAAGCAACGAATTACTAATTCAGTTACTGAGATGCAACACAATTTTCAGGAATGTCGCACTGTAACAAATTCTGTACTACGTCGATGTCTAGCTTGTATCGATGTGCAAGGACAACATTTTGAAGTGCGTCACTAAATCATTGCGTAGATAATTTTTATTTTTGTGAAAAACTCCGTTGTTACTTATCTCATATTTCTTTTCAATATTGGTTTACAACTTTGTAACAAAGCATTTCTAAGCAAACTCGATATAAGAATTTTTTCTTATTTCCACTAGTAGAATATGCCCCGCAGTTTGTCGGTTAAAACCCGGGACACCCTGTATATATATATATATATAATATAATAAGAAAAAATTCTTATATCGAGTTTGCTTAGAAATGCTTTATTACAAAGTTATAAACCAATATTGAAAAGAAATATGAGATAAGTAACAACGGAACATAGTGTAGAATTTGGAAGGTCGAAGATGTTTATGTTACGTGTATTCACATGTATTCATGTTCACTATGTTGAAACGATTCAGTATGATTGTTACTTTCACAACAGTAGCCGTTAGATTTCAATCGTCGTGTCAACTAGCAATTACTATCAGAATGCCAAAAGTGTTTTCAAATGAGGAATACACCGATATTCATTTCGCGTACGGATTCTGTGACGGAAATGCACGAGCTGCCGTACGAGAGTATCAACGTAGATTTCCCAACAGGAGAGTACCAGATAGATTTAAAGCAACGAATTACTAATTCAGTTACTGAGATGCAACACAATTTTCAGGAATGTCGCACTGTAACAAATTCTGTACTACGTCGATGTCTAGCTTGTATCGATGTGCAAGGACAACATTTTGAAGTGCGTCACTAAATCATTGCGTAGATAATTTTTATTTTTGTGAAAAACTCCGTTGTTACTTATCTCATATTTCTTTTCAATATTGGTTTACAACTTTGTAACAAAGCATTTCTAAGCAAACTCGATATAAGAATTTTTTCTTATTTCCACTAGTAGAATATGCCCCGCAGTTTGTCGGTTAAAACCCGGGACACCCTGTATATATATATATATATAATATAATAAGAAAAAATTCTTATATCGAGTTTGCTTAGAAATGCTTTATTACAAAGTTATAAACCAATATTGAAAAGAAATATGAGATAAGTAACAACGGAACATAGTGTAGAATTTGGAAGGTCGAAGATGTTTATGTTACGTGTATTCACATGTATTCATGTTCACTATGTTGAAACGATTCAGTATGATTGTTACTTTCACAACAGTAGCCGTTAGATTTCAATCGTCGTGTCAACTAGCAATTACTATCAGAATGCCAAAAGTGTTTTCAAATGAGGAATACACCGATATTCATTTCGCGTACGGATTCTGTGACGGAAATGCACGAGCTGCCGTACGAGAGTATCAACGTAGATTTCCCAACAGGAGAGTACCAGATAGATTTAAAGCAACGAATTACTAATTCAGTTACTGAGATGCAACAAAATTTTCAGGAATGTCGCACTGTAACAAATTCTGTACTACGTCGATGTCTAGCTTGTATCGATGTGCAAGGACAACATTTTGAAGTGCGTCACTAAATCATTGCGTAGATAATTTTTATTTTTGTGAAAAACTCCGTTTTACTTATCTCATATTTCTTTTCAATATTGGTTTACAACTTTGTAACAAAGCATTTCTAAGCAAACTCGATATAAGAATTTTTTCTTATTTCCACTAGTAGAATATGCCCCCGCAGTTTGTCGGTTAAAACCCGGGACACCCTGTATATATATATATATATATAATATAATAAGAAAAAATTCTTATATCGAGTTTGCTTAGAAATGCTTTATTACAAAGTTATAAACCAATATTGAAAAGGAATATGAGATAAGCAACAACGGAACATAGTGTAGAATTTGGAAGGTCGAAGATGTTTATGTTACGTGTATTCACATGTATTCATGTTCACTATGTTGAAACGATTCAGTATGATTGTTACTTTCACAACAGTAGCCGTTAGATTTCAATCGTCGTGTCAACTAGCAATTACTATCAGAATGCCAAAAGTGTTTTCAAATGAGGAATACACCGATATTCATTTCGCGTACGGATTCTGTGACGGAAATGCACGAGCTGCCGTACGAGAGTATCAACGTAGATTTCCTAACAGGAGAGTACCAGATTTAAAGCAACGAATTACTAATTCAGTTACTGAGATGCAACAAAATTTTCAGGAATGTCGCACTGTAACAAATTCTGTACTACGTCGATGTCTAGCTTGTATCGATGTGCAAGGACAACATTTTGAAATGCGTCACCAAATCATTGCGTACATAATTTTTATTTTTGTGAAAAACTCCGTTGTTACTTATCTCATATTTCTTTTCAATATTGGTTTATAACTTTGTAATAAAGCATTTCTAAGCAAACTCGATATAAGAATTTTTTCTTATTATATTATATATATATATATATATATACAGGGTGTCCCGGGTTTTAACCGACAAACTGCGGGAGCATATTCTACTAGTGGAAATAAGAAAAAATTCTTATATCGAGTTTGCTTAGAAACGCTTTGTTACAAAGTTGTAAACCAATATTGAAAAGGAATATGAGATAAGTAACAACGGAGTTTTTCACAAAAATAAAAATTATCTACGCAATGATTTGGTGACGCATTTCAAAATGTTGTCCTTGCACATCGATACAAGCTGGACATCGACGTAGTACAGAATTTGTTACAGTGCGACATTCCTGAAAATTGTGTTGCATCTCAGTAACTGAATTAGTAATTCGTTGCTTTAAATCTATCTGGTACTCTCCTGTTAGGAAATCTACGTTGATACTCTCGTACGGCAGCTCGTGCATTTCCGTCACAGAATCCGTACGCGAAATGAATATCGGTGTATTCCTCATTTGAAAACACTTTTGGCATTCTGATAGTAATTGCTAGTTGACACGACGATTGAAATCTAACGGCTACTGTTGTGAAAGTAACAATCATACTGAATCGTTTCAACATAGTGAACATGAATACATGTGAATACACGTAACATAAACATCTTCGACCTTCCAAATTCTACACTATGTTCCGTTGTTACTTATCTCATATTCCTTTTCAATATTGGTTTACAACTTTGTAACAAAGCATTTCTAAGCAAACTCGATATAAGAATTTTTTCTTATTTCCACTAAGTAGAATATGCTCCCGCAGTTTGTCGGTTAAAACCCGGGACACCCTGTATATACATATTACATTATCTCTCACATTTAAATTTCGAATTTTTAATTTTTAATTTTTACTTTCTGATATTTATTCAACACGGCAGAAACTTTGTCTACGTCGCCGCGATATGTCCAAGTCGGACACTGTATCAGTGATGCGGCTTATTTCATACATCCTAAAGCTATGAGGTCATCTTGGTAATTAAGATGACTAGCCGGCTGTGCACCGACTTCTCTGCACTGCGTAAGACGAATACACACTCCACGTGAGTGCAACGGAACTTTAGGAATGAGACGCTCACGAAACGCATTTTCCGTTCTTGAACAATTGGCTAGTATCAAATTGTTTTAGATAATAGCCATTTCCTTGATAACGCATGCATTTGGTAGAGCCAAAAGACGTTCGAGATACGATATCTCATGAAACAGGAAAGGCGCGACATATTTTATGTATCTCTTATGGAAATAGAATGAAGAATAAAGAGGGAAAAAATGAAAAATACATACGTTGGAGCTGGTTCTCCCTCAGCTTCGCATTCAATTAAAAATGGCTTATCATTTTCATTGATCTTCGCTTGAACTACTTGAAACAGCTGCTCATCGGTCGGTGGTTGTTTAGATATTCGTGGTGGCGATTGAACTAATAAACAATAAATGTGTCAATTATTATCTAGACTACTAACACAATTATATATATTTTTCTAATAACACAATTATATTTATATATTATATAATCGTGTTATTATAAAACAGATAGATAAATTAGTAAGAAAGGCACACAAATGTAAATCTAAACAGAGACAAATGAGACACATTTAGATATATCTCAGTAGTAGTAGTAGCAACTTTTGTAACAAATAATTTTGTTTTAACAAGTAACTGCGAACTTTAGCACTTATAATCATAAGTCATTCATAGTTTGCTATAAATTGCGTTTATATGCATGTATCTGTGTGTGAGTGTGTGTGTGTGACACATTGAGAGAATGTAGAAAAAATAGAGATACGAAAAAATTTATTTTGTTTGTTGTTAATTGTTTGTTAATGCAGTATATGTACAAAGACATACATTTTAGAAAGTGAGGGAATCGAAAATCTATAAAAATATATCTATAAAAAGTCTATATCTATAAAAATAATACATCTATACAGCTCGTACAGAAAAATTATGCACAATTTATGTATTTAATATGCTTCATAAAATTCTTCGTGTGTCTTGACAATCGAAAGTCTATGCACAGATATAATTGGCAAATGCAAAAATACATAAAAGTGTATATCTATATATACACACACACACATGTATGTACATGTGATTATACAAAAGCATAGCACATCCCCGTGTATAACTCCTTTCCCACAAAATTGTCTGGTGTACATGAAACTAACTTGTAACAAAAAGCAGAAATACTTATATAATAATTTCTGTAATACTTTTCACCTTCTACATAATCCGGGAGACGTACTACAATTAAAAATTAAGAGTTACAATCTTAATGTCGAAATTTATCGTAATTCATAACGTGACAGGACCAAGATTATAGTAAAAAAAACAAGAATTAAAATAAAAAAAGCAAATTTAAATTGTTCCTACTCACTTATAGCTGATGCCTGCAATGCCAGCATAGAAATGATGCACACGGTGAGCCTCATGGTTACTCCGTATCCTTCAAAAGCTCTGTAAACCAATTTTTTACTATCAAAAATATAAATAAAAATTATCAAGAGAAGCGAATGAAACAAAACCGAATGTCCACTTCGGAAGAGTTCACAAGTAATCAACAAACAAGACGCGATACGCAAATTTACTCAAATTGTTTTTCATAAAATTTTCAAGAAAGTGATTTAATTTCTCCAATCACATGTTCATTAAATGAAGAAAACGTACGTTAATGTTACGCGTGCAAACGTGTTTTTTTTCTCCTGAATTAAGGGGGTATTCTAGTATAGCATGTCAGAAAAATCGAATTTTTTTGGCATATTTTGCAAGTACATGGTATGGAAAATATGTCTGCGAGAAGATTTAGCCCGATTCGCAAAATTAACAAAGTAATAGCACCTAATAGAAAAAAACCTCTGGCGCGCGCTCGGCGGTTGGACCGCGCGGCACACACCAGAGCATTGTGTTAGTATTTTAGGTAGGATCGGAAGATCGTTATTCTTTGAAGGTCGTACATTTTAATTGGAGCCTTTGTATAGTACAGGTTACATAGTACAATGAATCTCTAAGTTCATTGATTTGGACTTTTGCTCCAAAACATCTCCACGCTGGCGTGAAAGTTGTTGAAATAGCAACATTCCTGGCAGTTATAATTTTCAATAAAGGATTTATGCCAATTTTCAAACTTATGAACGTGATGGGAGTTAGTATTGGTCAGCAAGCGGTGATGTACGCAAACTCCCGGAACGAAGCTCGTATCGCCCGCTCGGGGCGGCGCTCCACTAACTTCTCTCGAGATCAGAGAATGAATCGCAGGGAAGAGAGATCAGCTCTGCAGGACTTCTACGAACAAGAGGAATGTCCCCTGTATGGCCCTGGACTAGCCGATTGATCGTAAGTAACATTATCTCTATGTAATCAGTATGAAAAACTTTAAACGTGTTTTTCTCGAAACCATGTTTCTCAAATTGGTTCCCATGATATCTCAAAAACCAGTTAATCAATTGACTCAGGCTTTTGCACACATCTTCAGTATATGTGTGGTTATAGCCCCTACCACAATCAAGTCGAAATATTGTTTTTTGGAATTTCTACAGCCCTTCAATGGTGAAAAAAATGGCACAAATCGAAACTTAATTTTCTCAATGAAGTCATGTTTTAAATTTTCAACATTTTTTTTTCATTCTGGTACCTGCTATAGCCACACTCATACTAATTAAGAATCTCTTTGGTTTTTTTGTTTCAGATGAGCAGAACAGCTGAAATCATGGGAACCATGGACCAACTTTTTTTTTTCATGTTCTTATTTAATATCATGTGCAGCGATTATTTATAGTTATTGTCTAATACAAAAATTTGGAAGCATACACCAAATATGTATGAATAAGCAGGGAAAACCCTGCCTCAAAAAACATACTTTTTTCAAAAAAAATTCACCAAAATAGCATACAAATTCCGCTTTTACACTAGGATACCCCCTTAATGATAGATCTCTTTGGTTTTTTTGTTTCAGATGAGCAGAACAGCTGAAATCATGGGAACCATGGACCAACTTTTTTTTCATGTTCTTACTTAATATCATGTGCAGCGCTTATTTATAGTTATTGTCTAATACAAAAATTTGGAAGCATACACCAAATATGTATGAATAAGCAGGGAAAACCCTGCCTCAAAAAACATACTTTTTTCAAAAAAAATTCACCAAAATAGCATACAAATTCCGCTTTTACACTAGGATACCCCCTTAATGATAGATCTCTTTGGTTTTTTTGTTTCAGATGAGCAGAACAGCTGAAATCATGGGAACCATGGACCAACTTTTTTTTCATGTTCTTACTTAATATCATGTGCAGCGCTTATTTATAGTTATTGTCTAATACAAAAATTTGGAAGCATACACCAAATATGTATGAATAAGCAGGGAAAACCCTGCCTCAAAAAACCTTATACTTTTTTCAAAAAAATTCACCAAAATAGCATACAAATTCCGCTTTTACACTAGGATACCCCCTTAATGATACATCGTTCATGACGTTCACATGCTCCATATATTTACTCTCTCGCTCTATTGCGGTAAACACAAAATCGCACACACGTACACGAGACGCGCGTGCGCTTACATATTCCTGCACCCTCCCCCCATCCTCGCAAGATCGAAGCTGACCCAATTAACCAAATTTTCAAATTCGCCGGGATGTTATGAGGCGGCGGTTGCTAATGGTGACGCGAGAAATGGGCGTGCACCCGCGCCGATGAAAACGAAAAAACGCCAATAGGTACATTCTCTCTACACATGTATATCCCCTCGTGTGTCACACCGATCGATCGTCGTACGATTTTCGGAAACTCGATTTCAGTCGCGATGCGTCGGGAACTCGCGAGAATTTTGAAGGCCGCGACTTTAAACTTTCATCTGCCGCATCGACGACGACGGTCGCGATGATCTCACTCGTCCCCCGCAGCCGCGGGTTTGCGAATAAAAAAACCGTTTCGGATGCGGATTTGGCGAGCTGTGCGAGTCCCACGACCAACGGGCGCGTCGTCCTTACGGAAGGAAATCGGAGACGTCTCGGCGACGCGACGAGCAGCGGCGGGAAGTGTCACGGGAGGGCAGGGCAAAAAGCGGGCACACCCGCGAGATTGCATTGATCGTCGATGCCCGTGTCCGTCCACGCCTGTACGGGTCGCTTCCCGTCGCTCCTCGTCATCGCGGGCGAGGCAGGCCACGATCGTCGGCAGCGGCCGTCGACTTACCGATCCTGGACACTCGGTGGCACGTCGCAACGTCGAAAAACTTATCACCAAGGCACCATCGCAAACCCGCTACGGAAACCACCGACTGGGATATATACGTAACTCGCCGTTACGGTACCGCACCGTTGTGCGCGTCCGCTCGCGTGATGTGTGTGTGTGTATACGCGCGTATATATGGCGGCGCAACTCCCGTCGGCGACTTTGATGTTGGTGCCGCCGGAACGGAAAACGCGCATGCGCGAGTAAGAAACTTTTTCTCCTTTCCTTGCGCCTCTCCTTTATTCCCTCTCTTTTCCTCTACTGTCGAGAATTATACCTGAAAAGAAGACCCGTCGTTCGATAGTGCCGCGTGAATGAAAATAAAAAGACGTCGGCGACGTAACAGCGCCTAGCTTTATAGTTTTTGACTTTTTATCTTATAATAATTAAAGTCCTCGGCTGCTGATTCATATTTGAAACCAGATCCATTTCTGATCCGCCATTGAGTCACACTACTGCCTCATTGTCTAAAACACAGTAGAGGCACAGTATATCAGTAGCGCGACTCCTTGTCGGCGACTTTGATGTTGGTGCCGCCGGAACGGAAAACGCGCATGCGCGAGTAAGAGACTTTTTCTCCTTTCCTTGCGCCTCTCCTTTATTCCTCTCTTTTCCTCTACTGTCGAGAATTATACCTGAAAAGAAGACCCGTCGTTCGATAGTGCCGCGTGAATGAAAATAAAAAGACGTCGGCGACGTAACAGCGCCTAGCTTTATAGTTTTTGACTTTTTATCTTATAATAATTAAAGTCCTCGGCTGCCGATTCATATTTGAAACCAGATCCACTTCTGATCCGCCATTGAGTCACACTACTGCCTCTTTGTCTCAGACACAGTAGAGGCAAAGTATATACAGTAGCGCGACTCCTTGTCGACGACTTTGATGTTGGTGCCGCCGGAACGGAAAACGCGCATGCGCGAGTAAGAGACTTTTTCTCCTTTCCTTGCGCCTCTCCTTTATTCCTTCTCTTTTCCTCTACTGTCGAGAATTATACCTGAAAAGAAGACCCGTCGTTCGATAGTGCCGCGTGAATGAAAATAAAAAGACGTCGGCGACGTAACAGCGCCTAGCTTTATAGTTTTTGACTTTTTATCTTATAATAATTAAAGTCCTCGGCTGCCGATTCATATTTGAAACCAGATCCACTTCTGATCCGCCATTGAGTCACACTACTGCCTCTTTGTCTCAGACACAGTAGAGGCACAGTATATCAGTAGCGCGACTCCTTGTCGACGACTTTGATGTTGGTGCCGCCGGAACGGAAAACGCGCATGCGCGAGTAAGAAACTTTTTCTCCTTTCCTTGCGCCTCTCCTTTATTCCCTCTCTTTTCCTCTACTGTCGAGAATTATACCTGAAAAGAAGACCCGTCGTTCGATAGTGCCGCGTGAATGAAAATAAAAAGACGTCGGCGACGTAACAGCGCCTAGCTTTATAGTTTTTGACTTTTTATCTTATAATAATTAAAGTCCTCGGCTGCCGATTCATATTTGAAACCAGATCCATTTCTGATCCGCCATTGAGTCACACTACTGCCTCTTTGTCTAAAACACAGTAGAGGCACAGTATATCAGTAGCGCGACTCCTTGTCGGCGACTTTGATGTTGGTGCCGCCGGAACGGAAAACGCGCATGCGCGAGTAAGAGACTTTTTCTCCTTTCCTTGCGCCTCTCCTTTATTCCCTCTCTTTTCCTCTACTGTCGAGAATTATACCTGAAAAGAAGACCCGTCGTTCGATAGTGCCGCGTGAATGAAAATAAAAAGACGTCGGCGACGTAACAGCGCCTAGCTTTATAGTTTTTGACTTTTTATCTTATAATAATTAAAGTCCTCGGCTGCTGATTCATATTTGAAACCAGATCCATTTCTGATCCGCCATTGAGTCACACTACTGCCTCATTGTCTAAAACACAGTAGAGGCACAGTATATCAGTAGCGCGACTCCTTGTCGGCGACTTTGATGTTGGTGCCGCCGGAACGGAAAACGCGCATGCGCGAGTAAGAAACTTTTTCTCCTTTCCTTGCGCCTCTCCTTTATTCCCTCTCTTTTCCTCTACTGTCGAGAATTATACCTGAAAAGAAGACCCGTCGTTCGATAGTGCCGCGTGAATGAAAATAAAAAGACGTCGGCGACGTAACAGCGCCTAGCTTTATAGTTTTTGACTTTTTATCTTATAATAATTAAAGTCCTCGGCTGCCGATTCATATTTGAAACCAGATCCACTTCTGATCCGCCATTGAGTCACACTACTGCCTCTTTGTCTCAGACACAGTAGAGGCAAAGTATATACAGTAGCGCGACTCCTTGTCGACGACTTTGATGTTGGTGCCGCCGGAACGGAAAACGCGCATGCGCGAGTAAGAGACTTTTTCTCCTTTCCTTGCGCCTCTCCTTTATTCCCTCTCTTTTCCTCTACTGTCGAGAATTATACCTGAAAAGAAGACCCGTCGTTCGATAGTGCCGCGTGAATGAAAATAAAAAGACGTCGGCGACGTAACAGCGCCTAGCTTTATAGTTTTTGACTTTTTATCTTATAATAATTAAAGTCCTCGGCTGCCGATTCATATTTGAAACCAGATCCACTTCTGATCCGCCATTGAGTCACACTACTGCCTCTTTGTCTCAGACACAGTAGAGGCAAAGTATATACAGTAGCGCGACTCCTTGTCGACGACTTTGATGTTGGTGCCGCCGGAACGGAAAACGCGCATGCGCGAGTAAGAGACTTTTTCTCCTTTCCTTGCGCCTCTCCTTTATTCCTTCTCTTTTCCTCTACTGTCGAGAATTATACCTGAAAAGAAGACCCGTCGTTCGATAGTGCCGCGTGAATGAAAATAAAAAGACGTCGGTGACGTAACAGCGCCTAGCTTTATAGTTTTTGACTTTTTATCTTATAATAATTAAAGTCCTCGGCTGCCGATTCATATTTGAAACCAGATCCACGTCTGATCCACCATTGAGTCACACTACTGCCTCATTGTCTCAGACAGTAGAGGCACAGTATATCAGTAGCGCGACTCCTTGTCGGCACCTTTGATGTTCGTGATGCGAAAATGGAGTGCGCATGCGTGACCAAAGGAGATGTAGAGGAAAAGAGAGAACCTATTGTTGTCTCTTTCTAACACGCCAGGGCAGCAGCAAGGAAAATGTGCGCGAGAGCAGCACAATTTCAGGAACGTAGTAAACAATGAGAGTCATAAAAACTTATTGGCAATATTTAATGTTATTTATTATTGTATTATTAAGTACAATTATTAATTATTATTAATACATTAATTGCGACTTGAGATCATCTCTATGTCAAAAAGATATAATGAAATTTATATATATTGCGCAATTGCATTTTTATAATAAAAATAAAGAGATAATGAAGTATACTAATTTGTTTTTTTATTAATATAGTAATAATATAATATAAGTAATGATTTAATTACTAACACAAATATGTTGTAAAAATGGAATGAAAAGTAAGGTAACATATTGAAAAAAATAATTATATCAGATAATATTTAGATTAATTTTTGTAAAGGTCTAAATGTTCTCTATACTTATGTATATTTCAAATCATGTCTGGCGTTAATGTTATTAAATATAACTTCTTCAAACTCTATTGTGATCAAAGGTCAAAATAATTATTTAATAAGACAATATTCTGACACATGTATACTTGACATAAACATGCTTTTTGCTGTACTCTGACAGACACATTTAACAATATATAAAAGAATATACATTTCTCTATACTTAAATATAGTACAATTTCTACATGTAAAAATGAAAAGTATAGTGCACAAAAGTCTTTAAGCACATAATTCTGTAAGCGCAGTATCGAGAAAAATCCTATGTCAATAGAATAACTAGTAGTTGCTCAATTAGCACTTTCACAAGCGTATATTCAGTTATTGTAGACATCCGAAGGTTCCGACAGCAGATTTATTGTAGTCTGAAAATCCTCCAAGCGTACTCTTTACGTTATCCTGGCAGTGCTTCTTGATTTGTCCCTGACAATGGAATGGAAATTACAATGCAATTAAATGAAAAGTAAACTGTCCTAACTTTGTTAGTTTATTATTACATTTATCAAGTACACATATCTCAATTATCTCAAGATATCAAGAGATCAAGTAATTAATATCATTGCAATAACCAACTTAATAAAGTTTACATATCTAGATTCATAAATTAATGCAAATCAGTGAATGAAATCGATGTTGTTACTTTACTGCTACTTTATGTATGCTTAATTTTATAGCCAATATTTATGCAAGTTAACAGGATTTGTTATAGTGAAATTGTAAGTTGTCAAACTTCATTAAATTATGATTAAAATAATATAATAATATAATATTAATATAGGTTAAAAATCCACTTATATTTTTCTTCTCGCGCACAACACAGCTGTAAATCATTAACTCACTTCACACACTACACACTGCACTACACTATTATGCTGCTGATCACACAACGCGTCAACATACACGTATAAACTGCGTTAAAATTGGCGCCTATCTTCTGTTAGAAAAAGAGGTACTATCACTTCCTCTTTCCTCTACATCTCCTTTGGTCGCGCATGCGCACTCCATTTTCGCCACGGGAAATTGGAAGAGTTGCGCTACTGTATATACTGTGGTAGAGGCTCACAGTAGAATTCCTGAGAACTAAGATTGCATACAATTGTGTGTGTGATGAGTAATCCTCTACATGCATGTACCACACGTAAATGTAAAATTCAAAAATGTTACGATTAAAATTGCGGGACTTTTTAAATTAAATCATTTTGAAAGCCATCATCGGCACTGTTTGGAAAGGTTTTGATTGATGATTATGCAGCACGCATTATCTTAAGAGAGAGAGAGAATTTTATTTAGCAAGTTAAATTACAGATTGAATAAAAATTGACCACTTAGTACTGTTCAGGCTCTACTTCGTGAATATGTCGCAGGAAAAAGGTGACTTTCACTTGTTCGACGTGTCGACACAGCTTCATGGCTAGACTCGGCCTTAACTTCATATGTTGAGTAAGCGAAGGAAGATTTAGCAGCAAAAATGCGAGACCGTCGATTTCCTGTAGACAAAGAGACGTTGTCAACGTGCGTTGTCAACGCATAACTTTTCCAAGTAAAATAAAATTTTAAGATTTGCAATTTTAAAAGTTATACACATCCGTGTTGCACCTCTTGCTTGACCCGGTACGCGAGATCCTTGCAGTCGCTCGTTTTCCTGAGGTACCGGAACACGTCGTCCACGCTCCAGTACAGCGGATTCGAGTCGAGCTTTCGCGTCTTCGGCCGCCGCTGCGTCTTCTGCATCCTTATGTACTCGGCATCCGCCTCGGAGCAATCGGATTCGATACTCGTGTCCCAGTCTCGCTCCCTCTTGATCCCCCTGCCAATATCGGAGCCTTGATTGAATCTCGTCGAGTGCTGCTTGAGATTCAACGCCGACGGGCTGCACGCCCCCCTGTCCTTCACTTTCCTGTCATTGAACGAGCTGCCCGAGTCCTCTGAAATATTGCTGGAGGGTATCTCAGTTTTCAGATCGTCCGACTTGTCGGACTTTTCTAAACCTTTTTGTATCATGATATCGATCTCCGACAGCGGCTGCCTCCCGTCGAAGGCCTCCTCGACGTGACCGTCCGCAATCACGTGTTTCGCCAAGTCTAACGACATGAACGGCATTTCATCCTCCTGATCGTACTCATCGTGAGCCTCTTTGTGCTTGTTCGCCCATCTGCCACGCCTCTTCTTGCGCCTCCTGCCCCACGGTTTCGGCTTCTGCACCATGATGCTCGTGTATCCCTTTGGCTTGCCTCTCTTCCCAGTTCCAACCGATGCTGCTGAAATGACAGGAATGTATCCGTAACGCGTTCCACGTTGCGTTAGGCAACTATTGGGTTGGCCAAAAAGTAATTGCGTTTTTTTTATATAAATAAAAGGCGAACTTTTCATGGGAAACAAAAACTTTATTAAACAATATATTGTCCATTTTGTTTGATTATCTTTTGCCATTTTTCAGGCAACTTCATGATTCCGCGCTCAAAAAAGTTCTTATCTTTTTCAGCAAAAAACTATTCCAAGAACGATTTCATATCCTCATCAGCAGTCAAGGTTTTACCATTCAAGGCGTTTTGCAAAGAACGAAACGAATGGTAATCTGATGGCGCCAGGTCTGGCGAATATGGTGGATGTGGTAACATCATGGTAACACATCCCATCCAAGCTGCAACAATTTTTCACGAGTGACCAAACTTGTGCGTGGTCTAGCGTTATCGTGGTGAAACACAACACCTTTGCGATTCACCAATTCTCGACGTTTCTGTTTGATGGCATCATTTAATTTATCCAGTTGACGACAGTATACGTCTGAATTAATGGTTTGATTCCTCGCAAGCGGCTCAAAATACACAATACCTTAAAGTCCCACCAGACTGACAGCATAATCTTTCTTTGGTGAATATCTGCTTTTCAAGTGCTTTCAGCAGGTTCATCACGATCTTTTTCGTTTGACGTTGTTGTAGACGATCCATTTTCGTCGCCTGTTATCATGCGTTTCAAAAATCGATCATTTTCCTCACGTTTCAAAAGAGAATCGCAGATGTCAATACGCTTAGTGAGATGAATTTCTTTCAGCTCATGTGCTACCCAAATATCGAGCTTACTAATGTATCCAAGTCGTTTTAAATGGTTTTCAACACTCGATTTCGATACGTTAAGATTCTCAGCAATCTCTCGGGTCGTTAAACGCCGATTCGAATCGATCAGTGCCTTTATTTTATCGTCATCAATTTCGATTGGCCTTCCTGAGCGTGGTGCACCTTTCACATTAAAATCTGCAGATCGAAATTTAGTAAACGAATTTTGACACTGCCGCAGTTTTAAAGCATCTTCGCCATATACATGACATAACTTTTTATGAGCTTGCACAGCGTCTTTCCCTTTTCGGAAGTAATAAAACAAAATATGAGGAAAATGTTCTTTTTGATTTTCCATTTTGAAATCGACGGCAAACAAACAATCGTTAACGAAATCGCGTACTTTCTTTTTCTAAAACAAGCTTGAACCGTGAGTTGTTAACCTACATAATGAATTTGCGGTTTAGAATGAAATTAGTTATATTTCAGGACATGTATGTCCATCTATTGGAAAAAACGCAATTACTTTTTGGCCAACCCAATACACAATACGTGCAAACAATAGGTATGCACGTTTATGGTACTTCGCCACTTACTAAATTTTGTTTTCGATGTTTTGTAGCACTCATCTGGACATTCGTTTTCCGGGACGTGCAGTGGACCGAATAAATTAGGGCATACCATTAACTTTTTACAAATATTCCTACAAAAGTCTGCTACCATGTCTCCCGACGTGACGATAGCTACGCTCGCGCGATACGTGTTGTTCTTGTGCTTCGCCTTCAAAACCTCGAGGTGATACCCGGGATCTGGTTTAGAATCGCACTGTAGAACCTTCAAGATCCTAGCGCTTCTGTAGCCAACGGACACGATCATCGACAGGACCTCTCGCATGACCAGTATAACTGGTCCGGGCCCAACTGCCTTTGGGAGAGTCGCTAATTTGCCCTTCGAGATCATCGGGCCTGTAAAGCATCGGTAATTAAAGTATATCTTGGGACACCAGAGCGAAGACCGCGGTTCCGATATCGGTATATCCAAAATATTGTTCTTCTTTTCCTCCTTCGCCGATGTTTCCAGTCTCTTACAGATTTCGATGTAATCGTGCGGAGGCTTCAGCGGATAATGATTAGACTCGCACCATCCAACGGGGAAGATTTGCAAAGAATGCATACTGACTACGTGATCCGGCCGAGAAGATTCATGATTGTCTAACTTTATCCATAACAGACCGTCGATGATTTTGGTAACGTGGGCGGCGCATATTACATCCTCGTGCGCCGGATCGACGGCTTCTAATCGCATGTCGCATTCGAAGCCCGCCTCGATCGCGCTCGCACGTTCGCCGAATAAGTTTTCAGGTGCTGCGCTCGCATGGGACGTTTCCAGGTAGGTTTTCCAATCGAAGTCTCCAGTCCAACCTTGCGGAGGAGTAAACCTAAACCGGATACATTCATGTCACGAAAGGATAGTAAGTTTACGATGCACTTTTACAAAGTATCGAATCACAAAGTCCTACGAAGTTGTCGTATTACTTACGTGACACCATGTTTTTCTGCCCATCCAACCGGAAATATGTACGGATGTTCTGCGGTACACAACCATGTATTGTTGGACGTAATCGTATTGTCCGAATTGTCGGAGCGTTCGCTATATACATCGATGGTCACGAGAAAATGTGTATCGTCGAGCACTTTTGTCACGGTAGCGGGACAGATTTTCGTCTGGTCCGTTGGAATCAAAGCCTCCACCTTCATCCCAACTTTGAAACAATGCTTCGGATGACTCGCATTGTTATTGAACAACTCCTCCGGTAGTTGGCACTCCTTCGGTTTAGATTCCAGCAGATCCTTCCATTCCTCATAAGTGTGCAGATCAACGATCAGACTAGGTGGTTCCAAGAACCATTTGGAATTCGAGTTGGATGTAAATCCGTATGAGTGTAGACGCTCCGACGTACAAAATATCCAAAAGTCCGCACAAGAAGAGCCCGGTGTGTCGTACCTCAATAAGAGGCGTCCTCCAACGTTTTCGATAATCTGAAAGAGGATACAAGTGACTCGGATATTGTCGAGGCTTGGAACGTCCATTCACGCAGTCACACTTGGAAGTTTTGCAAATATTACATAAAATACTTTTCTGTAAGAATTTTAAAAGTTTGCAATTGTCCCTACCGTAGCTACCCACAGCTTGTGTGGATGCAACACATCGCTTATCTCGACCTTCATACCCTGCTTAATCCTGTCAGCCATACTTAGACCATCCTGTGAGAGAGCGAGCATACGCGATGAGTTATTACACAATTATATGATACATTGTAATATAAGGCAGTAGGAAATAATTGTAGCACTCTTACTCCTGTCAACATCTCCGATGGAAGCGTACGTGCCGTCATTAGAAACTCGTGTAACTTGTCTATGCAATCTGGTGATCTTTCGCGTATAACATCAGGCGGTTCCAATCTCTTATTGTTTCTGACACTCCAGCCAAGTTCGTGGCCAGCTTCTTTCGTAAGGTTGAACCAAAATTCCAGGGATCTGTCGTCACCACCGAAGTAACGCAGTCGCAACAAAGGTCCACAAGCCATGACGATAGAAGCTACCCAATACGAAGATTCCTCCTCGTCGTTATTTTTTTGCACTGGTACCTCTAGCGACATGCCTATTTCAATACTATTCTGTAACGTCAGCTCCACATGAGGGAACATAATCTGTGGAACTTCCACGCACTTTGTCGCATCCAGATAATCTTGCCAAACAAATCCATATTCTAGAATTAAAAAATTTAATGCGACAAATGATTATTTATTTTAATCTGACCTCAAATTTAAGTTTTTATTTTATGCCAAAAGTTTTTTTAATAGAGAGGTTTAAGTATATAGAAAGATATCATGTAAATATATATATATTTAACAAAATAACAAATGTATAATTTTATAAATGGGGCTTTTAAACCCATTAATTAAATTATTATTTAAACCCATTGCAATAAAAAGAAAATGTTATATAATATGCTGATAATATTTCTCACAAGTAATTTCTCAATATACAATGTGTATGTGTGTATTATACATGTCATATACATATTTAATAAATTAAATAAATTATTTTTTACATAAATATATATGTATTTTTACATTTATGTATTCTTTAAAATAAAAGTTTCTTTACTCTTGCTTTTCATAATTATCAATTATATTATTATAATTACTTAATAAATTGTAAACTGGCATAAAAGTATTTAATTTGTCAAATTAATATTAAAATATTAATTATATTAACCCAATTTCTTAACGTACAAAACGCCATATCTGCTTCTTGCTGAAATATCTGTGAGTGACAAAAAATCTGGAAAAATATTTGTAAAGATGTAAGAACCATAAAATTACAAAAACTTAAATGCAACACGTGCTCCTTAAGGATCACTCGACATGTACGGAAAACGGATTTATACCAAAAATGGTTTATTTCATCAGTTTCTTCGAAACTCGTTCAGTTAAGGCGTTATCTATATTTATCTTTATTATAAATAGTATTCAAGTTAATCATGTGAGAAAAAGGTGTGATAATGTTCTAATTATGTACAAGCCTGATACAGCAACAAAGAAGACAGATTTCATCTATCACATCTCAACAACGTACGTAAAATTTCAAACGAATTATTAAAAGTTTTATACCTCCATCCTGCACTGGCTTATCCTGCACTGGCTTATCTCGACTCTCATGTACGTCCATGATTCATTTACATTAGCGAGCTCACGAGCGAAATAAAGATAACGTTATTACTAATACTTCTACGATAAAAAATCGGCAGAAAGTTGTGTGCGAAATAAATACAACAAATCGAATTAAAGCTATTTGTACGATTCACCGTGCATTAATAAGCCCGAGATTACATGTGCTAAAGGTCGCATAAGAAATGCAAGTTATTGTGCAGGGAACGAGATACATCGAAATAAAATTATCGATATATCGACATGAGTACAGGTCTTAAACAATCAATTATGAAGATTCGGCTTGTCGGCGGCAGGGAGCGCGCAGCAAGAATTTTCTCTGCGCTTAAGGGGATGCTGGAGCTGCTAGTGAACTTCTTCGCGATGGTGCTGCCATCGCACAATATTTGCACAATAAAATGTTTTTCTACAAAAATTTGGCAATTTGTACGCACAAAATCGCTGTTGAGCGGTGTTTGGACACAATTAAGGAATATGAGGATGCTTTTCGAAGTGACTTTAGAAGCGTCATAAAAGAGAATTCTGTGTTCTCCTGTATTCTAACCTCTAATCCTAAAGGAAAACACAGAATTCTCTTTTATGACGCTTCTAAAGTCACTTCGAAAAGCAGTCTCATATTCCTTAATTGCGTCCAAACACCGCTCAACAGCGATTTTGTGCGTACAAATTGCCAAATTTTTGTAAAAAAACATTTTAATGTGCAAATATTGTGCGATGGCAGCACCATCGCGGAGAAGTTCACTAGCAGCTCCAGCATCCCCTTAAAACTCAACGCGCATGCGTAGAAATTTCAACATATTTCAAATGGATCGCCGAAGTTCTCATGTCGTTTGCTATCGTAATTGTAGCTTGTAAGCTTTTTTTTTCAGAAAAAGTAAATTTTTCTTTATAAGCAAAGAGATCTAAGGTTTGTTCGCGTCGCTTACTCCAACATGCTCCTATTCGCCCTAACGCGCTCCAATGACCAATACTGTCATTTTATCCGTGACCCAAGTGCGAACAAACCTCTAATTGACCGTGCAATGTTCTTTCTATCGTTTCCGAGTTAGTCCAGTCATTTGGTAGTTTTACCTGGAAAGTTTTCCGGGAGTTTTGATATTTGGCATTTTTATAGATTTCGAGGTGCTCTTTTCGAATTTTCACTTTGCGACCTCGTATCTTTGCCGCTTGCGCCGCCATATTGGAAAAATGGCGCCCAGAAACGGTTTTTCGACAATATCTCCTTTCCGGCTCATTTTACGATGAAAATAGTTATGTAAGAAATTAAACTAGAGGAATTTTCCTATAATTTATGTCTGCATCATTTTTTTGTAAAATAAATAGTTTCGGCGTACGAACGTCGCAAAGTTTACTTCACACGTGTATTGGCGGAAAATACTCATTTCCACGCCATGAGGTAGAGTATGTAGTGCGTTTTTTTTCCTTACCTGTGGTATCTCCAATAGGCCTAATCCACATTATATAACATATAGCATATAACATAACTTATTAACACATGTACCATATAACGCGTAGTAGAATATTTCTCACCAGTGCACGTGTGAAGTAAACTTTGCGACGTTCGTACGCCGAAACTATTTATTTTACAAAAAAATGATGCAGACATAAATTATAGGAAAATTCCTCTAGTTTAATTTCTTACATAACTATTTTCATCGTAAAATGAGCCGGAAAGGAGATATTGTCGAAAAACCGTTTCTGGGCGCCATTTTTCCAATATGGCGGCGCAAGCGGCAAAGATACGAGGTCGCAAAGTGAAAATTCGAAAAGAGCACCTCGAAATCTATAAAAATGCCAAATATCAAAACTCCCGGAAAACTTTCCAGGTAACCCCCTTTTTTAGCACCAAATGACTGTACTAACAAGTAAACCTACGGAAGTGTCACTCTCCGGTTTTTCTGAAATTTGGATATGTTATAATACATGAAAAACTAAGGGACACGTATTTTTTTTTAGCGGCGGAAAAACATATTTAGGGGGTGAAACGACCCCCCAAAATGGGGGGTAAAATGGAAAAATTGCGATATCTTTGAGACCAGTGAAGCGATTTTAATGATTTTTGGTATGAAAGTATCTTTCGATAGAAGACGAAAATCGGCCTAGGTATGTTGGAAGGGGAATGAAAATTAGGGGGTGAACTACCTCTAAAGTGACCAATTTCTTGCTGCAAAAAATCAGTTTTGATCTGATCGAAGTAAAATCTATTAAAACTTCAAGAGGAAAGCTAATTAAGGAACACGTATTTTTTGTTTTGTTTTATATAAATATTTGGGGGGTAAACAATCCCTAAATTGCCGCGTTCGTTTGGCATTGCGCATGAAACACCTTGTGAAACTATATTTTTTAACTGTTCGATCTTTTTAATATATTGGTTTTTTAAGTCGCTGAATCCGAATCTGAAATCAGATTTTCAAAATTCAATATGGCGAATCCAATATGGCGGACGAAAACTCGAAAAATTACTTGAATAGACAGTGACTCGACATGCGACTTTCAAAATACAATAAAATCAACTTTTGACATTTATTGTTAGTTATGTGAAGTGAATTAAACATGTTAAAAATATTAATTGTTTATAACAAAATTGTTTAAACAATGTAGCTAAAAAATGAAATGAAAAATGATTAGAGTGAATCCCCTTGCCTCTCACTATTTTCTGTAAGGGGACTCACAAGGAGCCTGCGAGCGGTTTGTTCGAGCGATCGAAATCTTATCGTTTGCAACAACGATAAGGTGTACTTCTTACACTTTTTACACCTGAAAAGTACTTACGTACTTTTATAAAATACTTAACAGAGAGAGACAGAGAAAGAGTACGTTATCCTACATATGTATCGATCTTTGTTTTGTGCGCGATTGTTGGTAACCTCTAAGCTCACAGTGACGACACACCACCACGCGAGACACGAGACAAGAGGACGTTCCTATGTGCACTACCAGTGCTGTAAATCTACAGTGCACGTAACGTGAACTATAGATCTTCAGTTGGCAGGAATATCGGAAGACAGCCATGGCGGCGTCCCCCCCCCCCTGGGGCACCTGAGTGCGCCGTTGCTGTGTCGTGTCGCATGTGATTCGAATCCGTCAGCGGGACTTATCGATGATATTTTCATCCTCTTTGTTTCGCGGTCTATGTTACGTGGTGCGAATCGCTGCAATAGACGTCGATAATGTAACGGGGAAAACCTGATTCCGCAGCAATGTCCAAATTCAACGGATTGTCCTTTCTTTGCTGTTTGTCGGCTATTATCGCCTCGCTCCCAGTACGTACATTGCATGTTTAAATGCGCTTACTTCCCCAACTGCGTCGATATTTCATACATCGTCATTCTTTATTCTCGTAATATTGCCATCTCAATTCATTTGCTCGGGAGTAACGCATGTGTCACCGAGTCATTGAAAACAAATCCTGCTCGTGTCAAAAATTCTACTCGTGCTCGTTACGTCCTCCTCTCAGAGTCAATAAACCAAACTTTGGGTATGGAATTGAAACAGTTGTTTGTTTATTTCAGGCTCCGACATCTTCAGCCTCTTACTGCGAAGTACCTGAATCTAATATAAGTTTTGTATATAACTTGACGAAGTTATGGTCAGATGAACGGGACATTATTATTAAGCATGCTGATGAAACGATACGTATGCAGTTATGTACCTCGCTGAAAAAGAAATGCAACAATCGAGACGGATACGCGATATGCCTGATGAGAAACGATACGGAGAAAGGAATAGGTAACGTTATCGCTCTTTAATGCTTTGTCTATTACTTTGCTGTGACGTTAACGGGGATGAATTTTCTTTGTTGAAACAGGCAAGTTTCCTCCAAAGATAAATAATACACCTGGAAAGATATCATTTATTTTTACGGGTGATAATTGCACGCCTGAAACCAAATATACAGTACAAATCATTATGCAGTGTGATTACAATGTGGAAGATAACTCGCACCCTGAACTATTTCCACACGTAAGTAAGTAACTTTCTCTCTGCATTTATCGGAACAGCCAGTGGTGCTATGTGTGTGATAAAAATATTTCCAGAGGGATGAACAATGTAACTTATTTATGATATGGAGGACAGCCTTCGCTTGCGCACCCAGAACTAGAACAAATTGTACGGTTACCTATAACGATTTGCATTTTGACTTGAGTCCCTTGACGAGATCTTCGGAGAATTATGCGATTCGAATGGGCACTGACGCAAAGTCACCCAAGATAATGCTAAACGTCTGCCAGTCTGTAATACGTCACGGTGCTGTATGTCCAATTAAGTCGGGCGCTTGTTTGGATGATCCTCAAAGATCTAACAGGTACCTGCACCTGCAGATGAACATTTCTTAACGATAACGATAAACGTTGTTACTTGAACTAGTCTTTTTCGCCAGTTTTTATTTCTGTCCACTTTACCTTGCTTCAGATACTCGAGTTTAGGAGAGGTGCGGAAACCTCCTTTCTTTCGGAATGGAAGCTTACAAATCGAGTACCAGGATGGAGCACTGTGCACAGAAAATATTACAACGCCACATGTTAAAACGACTATTATGTTTATATGTGATGTAGAAGCTACGGTATAACGCTAGATAGTAACACAATATCGCTACATATACAGGGTGTAACAAAAGTCTGGAAACGGTCGAATATTTCATAAACTATGCATTTTAGAAAGAAATGTTTCAGACAAAAGTGGTTTGGTTCGAAGAGGCACATAAGATGGTGTCATTGGTTTGACCTTGAGTGAACATGCCAAAGTCAGAAAGAGCTCAACTTTGTTTTTTTAAATTGAACACCCTATTTATTATTGCATATCCTTGTAGCTTACCTCAAGAGCTTTCCAAAACACTATATGAAAGTATTTTTTCGCTCATTACTCTGAGTTATGAGGCTTGAAAGTTAGTACCGCCGGCATTAGCATTACCCAAGGTGTACCGCATGGAGGTTGCACGGTCGGATTTACACCTCGTGTGCGTGCGTGCGTGCGTGTGTGTGTGTGTGTGCGATCTTATCTCGGCAGAGATGAGACGAAATGTTTTAAATAATTTTTATCTACGACTAGGCCACTGTCAAGCAGCAGACGGAGGTCAACTTGAACACTTACTCAACTAAACGAAACGCACGCACGCACAACAAATACACGTCACGGCAGGGAGGGTTTGGAGTCTTGAAATACCGGAGCAGTGACGAGCCCCGGAGTCCTGATCCCTGCCGTGCACACACACACGCACGCGCACACGAGGTGTAAATCCGACCGTGCAACCTCCATGCGGTACACCTTGGGTAATGCTAATGCCGGCGGTACTAATAACTTTCAAGCCTCATAACTCACAGAGTAATGAGCGAAAAAATACTTTCATATAGTGTTTTGGAAAGCTCTTGAGGTAAGCTACGAGGATATGCAATAATAAATAGTGTTCAATTTAAAAAAACAAAGTTGAACTCTTTCTGACTTTGGCATGTTCACTCAAGGTCAAACCAATGACACCATCTTATGTGCCTCTTCGAACCAAACCACTTTTGTCTGAAACATTTCTTTCTAAAATGCATAGTTTATGAAATATTCGACCGTTTCCAGACTTTTGTTACACCCTGTATGCCAAAACTAAGCTATACACTGCGTGTATAAAACGTGTATAAATATGTATTTGTACACGTATTTTATACGCGTATTTATGCTTGTGAAAAGAAAGAGAGCGAGAGAGAAAAAACGTGCAAACGAGACCTAAACATATTTCTAAGAAATATACATTAAAATATTGCATTGCTAGGAAAGTATTCCAGAATATATTGGAGGGAGAGAAGATTGCCATTATTACTTGGTATGGTACACCGCTGCGGCGTGCAGTATCGAGTCCCTACGTAGTTACAGCTCGAAAACAGCAGGCAGATGCACCGTTACGAATCCAGTTACGAATTTCACGTAAGAACAATTTGATTTCTCGCTGTTGCGCGTAATCAATGCTCGCAGTAATTTCGCTCATAATTTCGCCATGCGTCTTGTGATGTACAGGTACAACTTGCAGTCATTGATGAACGAAACCTCTGCGGTCACAAATAAAAACGGCATGCAGTACAAATTGAAAGTGTGCGGCGCGCTTACGGACAACGCGTGCAAAACTAACGCAGGTGTTGTACTTTATGAGGCTTTTAGCAAAACTGTATCATTGATTGTTCAATCGCTCTAAATATTATTCGTTATCGTTGCAGGAGTATGCAATCCGAGAAATGGTACCTCGTTAGGCCAGGCTAATACAAATCTGAAATGGCAGCAGGGTGGCCCCTATCTAAATTATACCAACGGGGATTTATGCGGGAACGGGATGCGCCGCTATACAATTATCGCGTTTTTCTGCGGGCCAGAAGGATCGGCCAGTTTCCCAGTGCTTATGGAGGAGCGTCCTTGTCAGACCGTCATACACTGGAATACGGACCTAGTTTGCGAGAAACGAGTAAGAGCCAAGCATCGTTACTTTAATGTGGCTTATTTTATTTTATTAAAATGTAATAACAAAAACGCTGTGTATTACTAATTGATAAAATATTTAAGTGACATTAAGGTGCGCTGTTTTATGTAAGAGACATTAAAGTATCTTCTTCCTGCTCCAGATTAAATGCGCTACTGATAATGACGATGAGATTAATCTAACTCCTCTCATAAAATCTACAAATAATTACGTTGTAAGAGCGAATGACGTTGAATTTCACATAAATGTGTGCCGACCGTTAGTTCTCACTCAAGGCCTTACGTGTGCACATGGCAGTGCTGCCTGTAAAGTTTCGGTAACGTCTCAGAACGAATATATCAACGAAGTCGTAAGTATTACACGATCATACATGAGATACATACAGGGTGTTTCCTCTAACTGTAGCACTTAGAATATCTCTGCTTCCTTTGATGATACGAAAAAAGTCAAAGGACGAAAATTGTTCGATTCAAAGAGACTAGTGCTCTGGTAAGAAAATTATTTTTTTAATGTGACCTTTCACAAGATATCAAGGTCATGAACATTTTTTTAAACGAGATGGTATATTTTCCTTAACGAAATGATGTAGCTTGTAAAAAACAAATTCAACCATACAGAATATGTTGACCTTCAAATGACTTTGAACCACACAAATCACGTTTAGGAAAAGAGACTCTATTTATTGTATGTATAACTACAAAGATATACCTTTTTTACAGACGTTCGAAATGATCACCGTTTACTTCCATACACTTTCGAATTCGATGAATAAACGATTGTTTTACGTTTTTCAGAGATTCCGGAGTAATTGCGGTGCACGCACGCTGAATTCTTTCTCGCATATCTTCAGGTGTTGTCGGAATATCGCGATAAACTTCATTTTTTAGGTGTCCCCAAAGAAAAAAATCAAGAGGCGTAAGATCTGGTGATCGAGCCGGCCAAGAAATTCTTCCACCACGTCCAATCCAGCGATCAGGAAATGATTCGTTGAGTATGTTCCGTTCAAATGAAGGTCAACATATTCTGTATGGTTGAATTTGTTTTTTTACAAGCTACATCATTTCGTTAAGGAAAATATATTATCTCATTTAAAAAAATGTTCATGACCTTGATATCTTGTGAAAGGTCACATTAAAAAAAAATAATTTTCTTACCAGAGTACTAGTCTCTTTGAATCGAACAATTTTCGTCTTTTGACTTTTTTCGTATCATCAAAGGAAGCAGAGATAGTCTAAGTGCTACAGTTAGAGGAAACACCCTGTATATCGCAACTGAGAAGTTATGAGGTGTTTTGGCGCATTTAATTTAATTAAAATAATTTGACAGAGCTTGGGATTTCCCGAGGAGAGCCCCACGCTAAATAAGGATCTTCGAACGGTGTTACGTTACGTCAATGGATCGCAGTGCCCGGAGGATCCAACTAGATTGATATCTTCAAATTTTACGTTTGTTTGTGCTAATAACAATCAGGTAACGATGTTTCTCGATCGAGACGATTTAAAGGGCCACCTCATTTCAATTATTCTGAACACTCGACAATCAGCGGTTGAACAATTACAAAAAGTCGATCGCATTGGTACCTTAATCAATGCAATCGAATTTTATCAATAAAATCGAATCCACGTTAAAGATCTAACGGCGAGATTAAAACTATACTTATATCCGTGCCGTGAGTGCCCATGTGTCAACGCGTTGCTAATAATACGTTTGTGCTTTTCAGGGACTTCCGGTGTACAAGCACTATGTTAATTGCACTTATGTGTTTGAATGGAATACTAGTATAGCGTGTGGAGCCGTAATTGGAGATTGGTCATCACCGTGCACCATAAAGGATAGTTTCCGTTCTTACGAGTACGATCTTTCTTTGCTGTATAAAGAGCAACAGGTACATTACGTGAGTACAAAATATATATATCTTAGAAAACAGATAATCGTGTAGCATTTATATCGTCTCATTTGCAATAACAGTATTATGCATATACATATACAGGGTGTTTCCTAAGTAAGTAGACAAACTTAAGGAGGATATTCCTTAGCTTATTTTAAGAAGAAAAGGTCATATAAACATATGTCCTAAACTGCTTTGTTTTCCAAAAAAAAGTACATCACTGTTTTCGTTCACTTTTCGTTTATTATAGAACAGTTTGTGTTATTGCAAATGAAACAAATGAAAAACAATAGTAACCAAAAAGAAAAATTATAACGAAAAAGAAAATAGTAACTAAAAAGAAAAATAATAACATCACAGTAACTGCTGAAAATGTCCACCTGCAGCCATGATACACGCCTCGACTCTCCTTTCCATTGATTGACGTACACGCTCAAAAATACCTGGAGTGTTACGTATTCTTTCACGTCCATCTATTATGCGATTTCTGAGATCTTCTTCATTTTGAATAGGTGTAGCGTAAACTAAAGATTTAAGCTGTCCCCATAGAAAAAAATCTACTGGATTTAAGTCTGGGGATCTTGCAGGCCATAAATGGTTTGGTCTTTGAGTACCTCGACCGATCCATCGATTGGCAAACTTCCTGTTCAAAAATTGACGAACTGCTAAGCTAAAGTGGGGTGGAGCGCCATCATGCATAAACCACATTCTATTTCTGAGCATGAGTGGAATATCTTCCAAAGGTAGCTCATCTTCAAAAAAATGTAGATACGAAGCACCGTTAAGTCTCAAGGGAAGAAAGACAGGACCAATCAAAAACTCACCAATAATTCCCACCCATACATTAAATGCAAATTGAACCTGAAAGTGAGATTCTAATATTGCATGTGGGTTTTCATCACACCAAAGATGGTTATTATGGAAATTTACGATAGCGTTTCTCGAGAAATTAGCCACCATCCCCACTCCATCCCCACCGCTGTTGACTCGTACTGCAAAAGCACGCTATCCGAAAAGTGAACGAAAACAGTGATGTACTTTTTTTGGAAAACAAAGCAGTTTAGGACATATGTTTATATGACCTTTTCTTCTTAAAATAAGCCAAGGAATATCCTCCTTAAGTTTGTCTACTTACTTAGGAAACACCCTGTATATGTATGTATATGTATATACTGTATATACATGTGTGTCTAAAATTACAGGTGAAAAACAAACAAGGCAAATATGGCATAAATATTTGCGGTGGAGAAAACTATTGCACCGGCTCCGCCGTGTGTCACGAGGGCAACGGCTACGGATCGCTGGGGAGTGTAATTTTCGATTACAGTCGGCACGACGTAAAGCTTAAATATTCGAATGGCAGTAAATGTAATAATAGTAAGTGAGATGCTTGCGTTTTATTAACATATTTACACAGTTTGTTCGCTTATTTAATATATAAAAGTTATATCTCGCTCCCAACAGATTCCTACACGTCCGAAGTAAGATTTATCTGTAATGAATCCATCGGCATTGGCGCACCCAGGCTGTTATTGGTAAGTGAAAGTCATTTAGAATTTCATTAAATACACAGTACCCCTCGGTGATACACAATACCAAGGAAATTTCGAAGACAAGATGCACCTTGAGGAACTTCGAAAAAGTGAAAATCTTGGTCTTGCTCAAAATAACATTTACTTTGATTTTTTTTAACTTGCAAATTTTTCAACATTTAACATCCTTACAATAAATGTTAAATATCTTCTGTACGCACACATACATACACGCGATATGCATCATATACGATACGTAACATATATATAGAGTGAATCACGTATATCCTAAATTCGTGTTTATCAGGTACTGTTGTTAGTAATTTAAGTTATACGGCATGCCCACGATTATTATATGCGTTAATATCCAACAGCAGATCTTTTGGCTACTTAGAGATCGACTTTTTGCCAAATAAGAATATTTCAGCAACTACTCTCGCGGGATTAATAATAATTTTTGGGAGAAAGGGCAATCCTAATTTGGCCAAAACAATCTACTGATAAGTGTTGAAGTAAATCAAAGATAGAACATTTTATATACATATGTGAACTATATATCTTTTTCGATGTGTAGAACTTTTCTTTTTCGCCAATTTCATTGCATTATAGACACCTTGGAGTATCTTACGACGAAAGACATGACGCTTAAAAAGTCACTGAGTATTGTCTTATGCATGTATCATTTTAAAATATATCTAAAATGTCGAAAATTGCATGAAAAAATATACTAAAGATAACGCATATTAATGAAATAAAAACTATACAATATTTTATTCATTATATACGTACATGTATACGTTATATATACATATACACATATACTATACATATATATGTACATGTATATACACGTATACACTGGAATCTCATATATCGCGCGCAAAAAAATAAGCTTTAAGTACATATTCCTTTAAGAGACGCTCAAGTCGATAAAAATTACGAGTACTAAATTTTGATACGAGTTATTTAAATGGATAATTCTTGAAAATGAATTTTACAAGAATCGGTAAAAAAATGTATTACACGTTGCACTAATATCAATAATGTAGCCTAGTAATAGGTTCATCCTATCCTATCAGGCAGTCGCTTGTCAGTCACTCATCTTCTCGTGCGTTCTTCCCGTTTTCTTTCTATATTTCTCCCGAGAGCTTGCATCTCGAAACTTATCGCACGAGATTCCAAAGATCAAGTCTTGTCTCAAAAAAAGTCGAATCGGTCCGTTCGTGGCACGGTTAGCATGTCATTCGAAAGTAAATGCCAACCACCCTCTTGCGCGGGGATATCTTCGTACCACGCGATTGTTATCACGCGGTACATTCCACGTCGTTGCGGATCACGTCTAATTGCTCGGGCTTAAATATTATCGCAACGTCCCCATTCAAGTTACACGATTTCCGCGAATAACCGTTCGCGGGTAATTGTTCGTCCAGCTTCTTGTCGCGGATGAAGGTTTTGTTGAGTGAATCGGCTGGCGGTGTCGTGGTCGCCGGAGGAGTCTCGGAAAGCCCGACCGGATAAATGAGCTCCTTCTTATCGCCGTTCGCCTGGATGAACAGTTGATGATTCTCGAATATCTTCCGTCCGACAGCGCCGCTGGTCTTCCTCGTGAACTTGGACCGATGCGGTAGCGCGTACCTTAATTTATCCCAGAACCAAGGATCGCCCCACTTGACGTAGGTGTTCATGCTCAAGTACGCCTTCAGTTCCGGGTCCAGATCGTCGGTAGGCCCGACGTCGCCGTACAGGATCAGTATCACTCTCGCCCGACCTTCGCTCAACGCCTGGCTATGGGCAGCTCGAAACTCCATTCTTCCCCAGACACTCTCCAAGAAGTTCGGCGACAGCACCACTATCGTTCGCCTGGAATCCTCCACGGATCTGGCGATATTCGCCGGTATCCACTCGCCCGCCTGCCAATCTCGATAATGAAGGCACAGTTTGAACGGCGCCGGTCCACCCTCCAATTTCGATACCAGCTCGTCCACCACGAAGTCGTGATCCTTGTGCGAATAGCTTACGAACGCGTCGTACAGTTTCTCCTTGTCCAGCTCTTCCTCCGTTACGAACCATAAGCACCATTGATGCGCGAACAGCCACACTTTAATCTGTCGTTGGTACTTGTAATAGAGCAGCCCGGAGGTGCCAACGAACAACCCCATAAGAGCGATCGCTACGCTGATGCCGATGACCGCTGCCGTGTCGAACGGACAGAAATCGCTCGGCGTCATTTTCGATATGGAATTGTTCTCGCCGCGACACGTGACTTTAAACAGATCGGGGATAGTCATGTATTTCGTTTGAATGTAACCCAAGAAATCCTTCGCGGCGCAATCGCACTCCCACGGGTTATCGTGTAGCGTCAGTCGAGTCAGATTTGTACAGGTTTTCAGGAATTCTAGCACGTCGGAGTGTATTCTTGACATGTTGTTGTTATGCAGCTCCAACACCTGAAACATTTATATAAACGATTTCGTTTTAAACCTGGATCGTGTCAAACTCGTTGAAACAAATTCATACGCTTTCTCGTTTCACTTTTGTTACCGTTACCGATACCGCAATCAGATACAAGATGCAAAATGTCGTGTGAAATTTACGCACCTCTATTGTGCTGGACAATGCATCCAAGAAGATTTCCGAGATGTTGTTGTGAGACAAACCAAGTTTCTTCACGCGTTCGAGTCCCAATCTTTTCAAATCCGGCATTCGCCTTAATCGGTTACCGTTGAAATTCAATTCGAGGTTCCAGGGATAGCCCGGCTTTTTTATGTCGCTTGGCACCTGGGTCAATTCTCTGTGAGTAAAGTCGAATATGAAGGTCTGGTCTACGGGCCTGAAGAAACAGTCGCAGTTTTCCGGGCACGCGATGTTAGGGCCCTCGTCTATCTTACACGTCAGTGTCCTGGATCGCAGGTCCGTGACGCGCATGTTCTTCAACCACGGTGGGCCCTGACACGTTAAATTTCGTGGTATTATGTGAAAATACTCTTGAACCTTGGGATGCATTTCGCCCTCGATGTAACGCAGAAAGTCGTACAAGTCGCAGTCGCAATTTATTGGATTATTATCCACCAGTATTATCACGTTGCGAGAATATTCCTGGTTCGCCGCTAGCTCTTCGGCATCATGTAAGGAAATGCGTCGTATTTTGTTATAAGTCAAATCTACTCTGATATTGCTCGACAGGAATTGCAGATCTGCACTCTGAAAGTAGATAAAGAAAGAGCGGCGTTCAGCCGGACGTCATCGTCTCGACGGATCACTTTATCCGCGTCACGATTACGAGTTACTTACGGTTATGAGAGATATGTTGTTATATTTGAGATCCAGTTGTCGGAGATTTGGATTGCTCACGACCCAATCGCTGAATATTTCGGAAATGTTGTTGTTAGCCAGATACAATTCCTCCAACGATTCGCATTCGGCAAAGGGTGATTTTGCTCCGTATTCGTCTCGGTATTCGAGACCGTGGGTAGTTTGTAACGTTAGATGATTCTTCGACAGTCTGACAATCTTCAAACTCCTCTTCATAGAAACGAAACTCTGGTCAGAGATGCTCACTAGCTGATTTTCTTGCATGTTTAGTTCTTCCAGCGCGACCAATCCGTTAAACATGTTACTGAAACGTAAAGAAGGATCCTGTTGCATTATAACGCGTGTTACGCGAAGGGTATGACAAATTTATAAATGAATCGAAAATTAAATAGATAAGCAATTATTGGGTTGTTCGGAAAGTTATTTCGTTTTTTCAAGGAAAAATGAAAGGCGGTTTTTTCATATTTAGAATAAATTTTATTCAGTGATGTATTGGCCATTTTGTTCCACTACCTTTCGCCATCTTTCTGGCAACTTTAAGATTCCACGCTCATAGAAGTCCTTCTCCTTATTGACAAAAATTGAAGCAAGTGATTTTTGACGCCTTCATTTGAATCGAAGTTTACATTGTTCGAAGAATTTTGTAGAGACCGGAACAAATGGTAATCGGATGGTGCCAGATCAGGAGAGTATGGTGGGTGTGGTAGCACATCCCATCCAAGCTGTAAAAGCTTCTGGCGAGTGACCAAACTTGTGTGTGGTCCGGCATTGTCGTGATGGAATACGACACCTTTCCTATTCGCCAATTCCGGTCGCTTCTGCTTGATGGCAGCATCCAATTCATCCAGCTGACGACAATACACTTTCGAATCAATCGTCTGGTTGCTTGGTAGTAGCTCGAAAAATACGATTCCCTTCCAATCCCACCATACAGAAAGCATCATCTTCTTTTGATGAATATCTGCCTTGGATGTCGATTGAGCAGGTTCATCTTGCCTGGACCATGATCGTTTTCGCTTAACATTGTCGTAAACAATCCATTTTTCATCTCCAGTTATGATTCGCTTCAAAAATGGTTCATTTTCTTCACGTTTCAACGATGAATCGCAGATGGTAATGCGTCGAATCAAGTCAATTTCCTTTAAATTGTGTGGAACCCAAATATCGAGCTTTGAAACGAATCCAAGGCGTTTCAAACGATCGTAAACGGTCGAATTCGATAAATTTAACTTTTCAGCAATTTCGCGTGTTGTTATGCGACGGTTTGCATCCACCAGAGCCTTTATTTTCTCGTCATCAGCTTTAATTGGCCGACCTGAACGTGGTGCATCTTTCAAATCGAAATTTCCAGTACGAAATTTCGAAAACCAATTCTGACACTGACGTTCACTCAAACATCTTCTCCGTACACGGCACACAATTTTTTTCTCGCTTGCACTGCATTTTTACCCTTTCGGTAGTAAAAAAGCAAAATATTACGAAAATGCTCACTTTGATTTTCCATGTTTGATGTGATGCCAAAAAAAATTACTTGACAGATCGCAACACAATAAGATACTAAATGACGTCTGAAATGTCAGTTGTCAAAATATAAAACGAATTTGCCGCTTAGAGTAAGGTTAAGTATCGAGGAACGCGACTAACGACATCGCTTTGTGAAAAACGAAATTACTTTCCGAACAACCCAATATATTACTGTAAACCGAAAATGGAAAAACTCACCTGGAAATGGAAGTAAAACGATTTTTGGATAGATCCAATCTTTTCAATCGGCTGGCATTCGCAAAAATATTATCAGGCAATCGTTCGAGTTTATTAAAGTCCAATTCCAATTCTATCAACTGTTTCGAGTCTCGAAATAGATGGGCGGGTAGAGTTGTCAGATAATTTCTGTCCAGAGAGACGTTGGTCAGCGAAGAGCATCCCCAGAAAAGCTCTTCCGGTAATTCGAAGAGGCCAATCTTTTTCAGATTCAGTACCTTCAGCTCCGTTAAATTAGCAAAGAGTCCACTTGGTAAGGTCATGTTTCGTTTGTTGTCGAAAAGATTGAAGGTCTGCAGTTGCGTGTTGTTTCGCAGCAGATTCGCCGGCAAATGCGTGAAATTGTTTCGGGATAAGTTGATAGTCTTGATTTTTCCCATTTTCGCGAATATGTCTTCGTCTAAGCTAGTCAAGCTGTTCGTGTTGAGATCGAGGATGTGGAGCGAGACGAGGTTGTCGAAGATACCCGGTTGTAGCTTGGTTAAATGATTCTTCCACAAATTCAGGTACGTCAGATTCCTCAGGTAGTGAAACGTGCCTTCTTTTATCGATCCCAGGTCATTGTCGCCCAATTCGAGCCATTGTAGTCCAGGGGTATAATTAAAAAATCCGTCGGACAGGTGTAAGTTGTTCTCGCGCAGATTGAGCCCCGTCAAGTTCGCCAGTCCGGTTAGTAGATCCTCGTGCACGTAAGATACATTGTTGCTCGATAAAATCAGATTTTTTAAGTCCTTGAAGCCGTCAAGGTGACGTTTCTCCAGGGTGAAGCTAAGATTTTTGTAAGACCGAAAAGTCAACGTTTCCACATCGTTAGCGCCTAGCATCTGCGTGATCTTTCCTAGGCTGGTGTTACTCGGCAAATCGCACGTCTGAAATTGTACCCATTTCACTTGTTCCATTTCCACGACGGACCCCAAGTTGAAATCGGACCATTCCGGTGAGTTGATGCACTCTATCTGTTGACAGAAAAGAAACGCTCGCGTAAACATTAGCCTTCGAACTACGAACAGTTGCAGAGCTTTGCAACTGCATCTAGGTAATTATGTGCTTTAACGGACCCAGCCCCGATGGCCTTGACCTTGACATATGTTGTCAAGGTCACCCTCCTGAGTGACCTTGAAGAGGTTTTAGCCGTCGCTCGTTGTTTATTAAAAAGTTATTAACAAAAGAAGTTTAATAATTTTGCACGAGTTTTCAGCTGTCCACGCGAAGCAAGAACTTGAGTTTGACATATGTTACAAAGGTCACCTTCCTGAATAACCCGCACTAGGCTTCACCCTTCGCTCGTTGTTTGTTAAAAAGTTATTAACAAAAATGTTTAATGAATAAAGCATAATTTGACGATACCATATACGTTTACGAAAGAGTATATTTGATGGAATTTTAGCTTAGGTTAGGTTAGGTTAAGTTAAAGCAGAGAATACTTTGTATTTAACTGTTTGTGCTTTTGGTTAAAGTGAAGAATACTTTGTACTTATATTAAAAGAAACTATTCTATATATTAACAATTCACTGCTTTAAATGACTTTCCTTTCTTCGTTCATATACATATTCGTCGTTTATATCTTTCAATATTCAATATTCTTTCAAAATAACTACTATATTTTCGAAATTTCTTTTGTTAATAACTTTTTCATAAACAACGATCGACGACTAAAACCTAGTGCGGGTTATTCGGGAAGGCAACCTTTGTAATATATGTCAGTATCATGTTCTTGCTTCACGTGGACAGCTAAAAATTCGTGCGAAATCATTAAACTTTCTTTGTTTATAACTTTTTAACAAACAACGAGCGACGGCTAAAACTGCTTCAAGGTCACTCAGAAGGGTGACCTTGGCAACATATGTCAAGGTCAAGGTCATCGGGGCTGGGTCCGTTAAAGTACATAATTACCCTGCATCTATATCTAGAAAACCTAGAAATGAAATATCGATAATCCATTCGATAATCGTACCCGTATAGATTCTTCGTTTGGCTGGATCTTTACGAAAAAAGAGGCGTAATTATTCGTGAAGCAAGTTATCTCGATACTGTTGTCGTTTCGATTCCGTTGACAACTGCATGCCTGATTTTCCGGACAGCGAAGAGCGAATACGCTCATCACTGTGAGAAAGGAGACCAAGAGGCATATTTCGGTAGAGACGATCATCTTTTAAGACGTCGTGGCTCCCTCTCTCTTTCTCTATCCTGTAGTCCCTCCGATACCTGTTTAAACAAAAACAAAATATTACTCGCGTCGCGTTTAACGCAGTACGATAATTCGCTTTTGAGCTTTTTCTCGCGTGTCCGGCTCTTCTTCAGCAAACTAATCGCTTAATCGTACCGCCGCTTCGAAAATCGGAAGCATTGCGGCTTTGATAAATGTACCGTTTCCTCTTTTCCCAGATAAGCCTAGGGTGTTTGCTCCTTTGTGATGCGTTACATGTTTTTTTTTTTTTCATGTGTCATGGTGTACGATGCGATACATTCGCGAATAACGTGTCAGTTTCTACCCGAGTCCAATTCTCTCTCACATCTGCCGTGCGAGAAAGACACAATTAATCCGTTAAGGGGGGAGCCTGCTTTAGAACGCTGAAAATAAGGTATATTTTACGAATTGTTTTTGGAGAAACTATACAGCGGATCATTATAAAACTTTGATGCATTTATTAGTACATGTTTAAAGATAAAAAAAATTATTTTTTTATTTGAATATATCGCTTGTAGAGGTCGTCCTGGAGCAATCTTAGTGCAGCCGCGTCGCCGGCATTGCAAATTGGTGAGCATTCTCCTGCCTCCAAATTTCGTCTGAACTGACAAATTGAAATATGTTCTCGTTATTTATGAATGCCCGTCGTCGATGAACCAAAGAGAGAAGAAAAAAGTTGAAAAGTGCCAAAATGGTGGAGCTTAGAACACAAAAGTACGATTTTTAGGCAAAGTTGTTGAACTTTTTCATGCAAAAGTAATTGTTTAACTTAATGTTTTTATGAATATTAAAGGTTCATCGACGATGGGAATTCATAAATAACGAGAAAATATTTCAATTTTTCAGTTTGGATGAAATTTGGAGGCGGGAGAATGCTCACCAATTTACAATGCCGGCTGCACTAAGATGCCTCCAGGACGACCTCTACGGGCGATATATTCAAATAAAAAATAATTTTTTTATCTTTAAACATGTACTAATAAATGCATCAAAGTTTTATAATGATCCGCTGTATAGTTTCTCCAAAAACAATTCGTAAAATATACCTTATTTTCAGCGTTCTAAAGCAGGCTCTCCCCTTAAGGGCATGCTGGAGTTGCTAGTGAACTATTTTTTCACTATAGCGATGGTAATTGCAGTTTCGAAAATTCTCTTTATCGCTTGTGCAGAATAAAAAATCCTTTTCCACAAATGAAGTATAGATAGAAAGAAAGTCCGCTCTACAGGACTTTATATTCAAAATGGAACAAAGTTAGAAAAGACAAATGCAAGTTTTTAACTTTTTGCCATTTTGAGTATAAAGTCCTGTAGAGCGGACTTTCTTTCTATCTATACTTCATTTGTGGAAAAGGATTTTTTATTCTGCACAAGCAATAAAGAGAATTTTCGAAACTGCAATTACCATCGCTATAGTGAAAAAATAGTTCACTACCAACTCCAGCCTCCCCTTAAGGGGGGAGCCTGCTTTAGAACGTTGAAAATAAGGTATAATTTTACGAATTTTTTTGGAGAAACTATACAGCGGATCATTATAAAACTTTGATGCATTTATTAGTACATGTTTAAAGATAAAAAAATTATTTTTTATTTGAATATATCGCCCGTAGAGGTCGTCCTGGAGGCATCTTAGTGCAGCCGGCATTGTAAATTGGTGAGCATTCTCCCGCCTCCAAATTTCATCCAAATTGAAAAATTGAAATATTTTCTCGTTATTTATGAATTCCCATCGTCGATGAACCTTTAATATTCATAAAAACATTAAGTTAAACAATTACTTTTGCATGAAAAAGTTCAACAACTTTGCCTAAAAATCGTACTTTTGTGTTCTAAGCTCCAGCGTTTTGGCACTTTTCAACTTTTTTCTTCTCTCTTTGGTTCATCGACGATGGGAATTCATAAATAACGAGAACATATTTCAATTTGTCAGTTCAGACGAAATTTGGAGGCAGGAGAATGCTCACCAATTTGCAATGCCGGCGACGCGGCTGCACTAAGATTGCTCCAGGACGACCTCTACAAGCGATATATTCAAATAAAAAAATAATTTTTTTGATCTTTAAACATGTACTAATAAATGCATCAAAGTTTTATAATGATCCGCTGTATAGTTTCTCCAAAAACAATTCGTAAAATATACCTTATTTTCAGCGTTCTAAAGCAGGCTCCCCCCTTAATCGAAAACGAGCCTGCCAAACAAAGTGCGCGGAACTTCGTGCTGCTTGATCAGCTACTCAGATAAATGCAAGCGGAAACTATTATCGTAAACAATTAACTCACGATTCTCGGTATCGTATTTTCAGTACGATTCAGCGCATCTCGATTTATTTTCCAATGAAACCTTTTTTCCGGTCCTCGTTTCGCGTGAATCGTTTAGCGAACGGTTCGATGTTCGTGCGATTAGGGACGCATTATTATTCCATGCTATCGTTCACCGATTACGTCGTATGTGTATCGAGTAATCACACGAAAATAGCATCGTAGGCTTGTAGCGGACATGCGAAAACGGTACACGTTGATATCGCTACGTTATCAGTGATTGATCCCTATTGTCTCTCGTTTCATGACAATTTCTTCACGGTTTCACGGTTTTACTTGCAGATATTTGCGATATTCCTTTATGTATTAAATAATATTGTACCAGGGCTAATATTTAAACACGCTCAGGATTTTATCGTCATTTCTCTTTCGCTTCGTAGAACTTTCCATACATATTCCATACATATTCCAACAATATGCTTTGCGTCATCCCATCGATCTGTTTGCCAATTCTAACGCAGTGGATGGATGCCCCTTGCGACGGTCGAGTAAAGAAAAAAAATCATCGTTTCAACGATAACGCATGATCTTTGCATACCGATATCTCCCAGTGTCTCCTTTTTTTGTATACATCATTCGCAATTAATTCCGCAATTATTTCACGCGCGAATACACGTTCCACGCTTCAGGACTTTTGAGAGTACTACTCTCAAAGTTCGCATGTGTATGTGTATGTAATAGCGCGCGATTACGTTCGTATTATATAAACATCCATACATAAACTTCCATTGCTGGAAGCCAGCCGCCACGTAAACCTACACCCACAGAAAAGATTTCTGGACTTAATGCTATTACTCTTTAATCTATCATAAAATAAGATCGCTATAGCGACAATCATATTTATTATTGAAAAGAAGCATATTTTAATCTTGAATAGAAAATTCGAAAATCTAGATTCAAATAATCTTCGTGCTATCTCATTAATTTTCTCAGAAGGATTTAGATACAAATTTGTAGCAAGTTCAAAATATTCTTGATTTCAGAATATTGTGAGATCTAAAAGACATCTTATTCTATTCTTCTAAGAGAATTTGTAGAATCTGCACAAAACGGCCAATATTTATGTGTTGCAATCGAAAATCGGGAAAGTGTTTCTGTTATTTACAATGAATAAGTGCAATACTCTACAAGAAATATTAAAAGATATGGAAATGTCTTATCTCGAATCTTATTTCTCAAGTAAGTATATTGTATATGCTTACTTACATTTCCATACCTTTTAATATTTCTTGTAGAGTATTGCACTTATTCATTGTAAATAACAGAAACACTTTCCCGATTTTCGATCGCAACACATAAATATTGGCCGTTTTATCGGAATAAAGGACGCAGAAGCGCCGAGTCGACGAGCGACTGTGAGAAAATGATGCGTCGACGTCGACAAAGCCTACTATAAAGTGGCGCTAATATCAAATTATTCTACATACAAGAATATATAAGCATAAATTTGTACATGTTACTCTTGTCTCGAGACAGTAAGACAATGTTATTTAATTCGAGAGAGAAGAATAGAAATTACTGATTTAAATTAAAAATTGTTTTATTTTCATATTTGTTATACTCGTAATACGATTAAATTAGTCAAGAATATTTTTCGTCTTGTTATCAGAAATCCTTTCTGAGGGTGTATCATAATAATCGAGCAGTATTTCCCGGGTGTTTCCCGGAGCACATTGATTCTCAAAATTCTCAGTACGAACATTAAAATCGCTAAAAATCGGGGAGAACGATTGATCGCCGACAAATATCGCGATGCACCGGTGTATCGATCCACGACGACACGATCTCTGGCTCTGCCAGAGTGTCGCATTGCTCTTGACGATCCTGCGCGCACAGGTGTTTACGTCACACGTGCAGGATCCGATTCGACCGATCTATCGAGCAACCTATCGAAACTCATGGGAGCGACAAGTGGTGTCCGTTGTGCTCTCGAGAGAGGAATAATAATAGAATAATCGTTACATTCGGACGTCACTCGCGTGAGCGAACGGCTGGCTCCGATCCTGCGACACGCGAGTATTGTCACACTGTCATTGAGGAGGCGGTGCCTGAACCGGTTCATGGAAATGACGTCCGCGGCATTTACTTACCGATGACAATATGGTAGACTACGTCGCTACGCGATCATCGGGCCACGCGTCGCCCAGCTTAATTTCCCTCTATTAGGAAACAGCGATGATTACTGATCTAACGATGTCGCGCGTTTGTAGTGGTCGTTATCACAGGATACGTACGACGTGCGACCTCGCAGCACAACACCGCGACACTACATCCGTCTCCACATCCGTGTCGCGCGTTCGTTTGCACTCTTTGCACTCTCTTTGTTCCGTTTACGCGTTGACATTCGCGGAAGATGGAAATAGCGAGAGACGGCCGGAGGGAATTGAATTCTCTGCTTGACGTAGAGAATTCGCGCAACTCATTTAGTGTTCTCCACTTGAGCACCACGCTCGCCACCGAACGATGCGACGTAGACTGTCGCGCAAGTAACACTGATCCCACAGATTAATTTTTGCAGACATGCGCAGTAGCCGGGAGCAGCGGTAGCACGAGCGGTAGCGGCGATAGCGATAGTAGTGTCACGTGATCCACGAGTAACGTAGTATATACCCAGATAGCCAAGTCTGCGGAAAGCAGATGATGCTAACCATCTGCTATCAACTATTGCCAGCCAAAAGACAACAAATTTGATACAGAAGTTGTTGTTAACGATTAATTCGACAAATTGGTGCCAGAAATGTAACAGAGCTTGCTCACAAAATCTAAGAACAGATTGGCGGCAGAAACCGAGCAGAATCTACAAACATGGCTTGAAGTCGGGTTGTCGACAGAAACCTAGCAAGATCTGCGCGCGCGGAATCTAACGGCAGATTGGCAGCAGAAACCGAACAGGATCCGCAGCTTTTGACAGTATTCAAATTTACACGGCTATGAATACGTGTTTTCGCTCCGCACCGCTATGCGGTGCACGCGTCGAGTTCTTGCTCGATGTTAAGATTTATCCTAACAGTTATATAAGTTAATATACGCGCCTTGGCATGATAATATTAATTTTTCGGAACATTTTTGCACTCGCGGCACAGAGGCTCCCATGGACAGCGTCCACGTAGTTCACGCACGCCACAAGCAATCTGAAGTTCGAAAGCGAAATTCGGACTTCGGATTAGAATAAATTAACAATAAGAGAGAGATTATGCAACGAACTGTCAGAAAGACACATCAAGCCAAATGTACTTTAATTGAACAAACAAACAAATGCGTTCTTTTAACAATTTATAGTGTGTTAAAAGTAAACACATGCTTTAATATATCGTAAATATGAATGGCCAAAAGCTGCAGATTTTGTTCGGTTTCTGCCGTCAATCTGCCGTCAAATGTTAACAGATCCTGCTCGGTTTCTGCCGCCAATCTGCCGTCAGAGTCTGTTAGCAGGCTCTGCTGGCAGATCACTATCCTAACGCGGACATAACGGATGCCAATTTGCTATCAACTTCTGCAGTAATCTGTTGCCCATCTGCTGGCAGATTGCACACATTTTGCTTACCCAGATAGCCAAGTCTGCGAAAAGCAAATGATGCTAACCATCTGCTATCAACTATTGCCAGCCAAAAGACAACAAATTTGATACAGAAGTTGTTGTTAACGATTAATTCGACAAATTGGTGCCAGAAATGTAACAGAGCTTGCTCATAAAACCTAAGAACAGATTGGCTGCAGAAACCGAGCAGAATCTGCAAACATGGCTTGAAGTCGGGTTGTCGACAGAAACCTAGCAAGATCTGCGCGCGCGGAATCTAACGGCAGATTGGCAGCAGAAACCGAACAGGATCTGCAGCTTTTGACAGTATTCAAATTTACACGGCTATGAATATGTGTTTTCGCTGCGCACCGCTACGCGGTGCACGCGTCGAGTTCTTACTCGATGTTAAGATTTAGCCTAACAGTTATATAAGTTAATATACGCGCCTTGGCATGATAATATTAATTTTTCGGAACATTTTTGCACTCGCGGCACAGAGGCTCCCATGGACAGCGTCCACGTAGTTCACGCACGCCACAAGCAATCTGAAGTTCGAAAGCGAAATTCGGACTTCGGATTAGAATAAATTAACAATAAGAGAGAGATTATGCAACGAACTGTCAGAAAGACACATCAAGCCAAATGTACTTTAATTGAACAAACAAACAAATGCGTTCTTTTAACAATTTATAGTGTGTTAAAAGTAAACACATGCTTTAATATATCGTAAATATGAATGGCCAAAAGCTGCAGATTCTGTTCGGTTTCTGCCGTCAATCTGCCGTCAAATGTTAACAGATCCTGCTCGGTTTCTGCCGCCAATCTGCCGTCAGAGTCTGTTAGCAGGCTCTGCTGGCAGATCACTATCCTACCGCGGACATAACGGATGCCAATTTGCTATCAACTTCTGCAGTAATCTGTTGCCAATCCGCTGGCAGATTGCACACATTTTGCTTACCCAGATAGCCAAGTCTGCGGAAAGCAGATGATGCTAACCATCTGCTATCAACTATTGCCAGCCAAAAGACAACAAATTTGATACAGAAGTTGTTGTTAACGATTAATTCGACAAATTGGTGCCAGAAATGTAACAGAGCTTGCTCATAAAACCTAAGAACAGATTGGCTGCAGAAACCGAGCAGAATCTGCAAACATGGCTTGAAGTCGGGTTGTCGACAGAAACCTAGCAAGATCTGCGCGCGCGGAATCTAACGGCAGATTGGCAGCAGAAACCGAACAGGATCCGCAGCTTTTGACAGTATTCAAATTTACACGGCTATGAATACGTGTTTTCGCTCCGCACCGCTATGCGGTGCACGCGTCGAGTTCTTGCTCGATGTTAAGATTTATCCTAACAGTTATATAAGTTAATATACGCGCCTTGGCATGATAATATTAATTTTTCGGAACATTTTTGCACTCGCGGCACAGAGGCTCCCATGGACAGCGTCCACGTAGTTCATGCACGCCACAAGCAATCTGAAGTTCGAAAGCGAAATTCGGACTTCGGATTAGAATAAATTAACAATAAGAGAGAGATTATGCAACGAACTATCAGAAAGACACATCAATACTTTAATTTAACAAACAAACAAATGCGTTCTTTTAACAATTTATAGTGTGTTAAAAGTAAACACATGCTTTAATATATCGTAAATATGAATGGCCAAAAGCTGCAGATTTTGTTCGGTTTCTGCCGTCAATCTGCCGTCAAATGTTAACAGATCCTGCTCGGTTTCTGCCACCAATCTGCCGTCAGAGTCTGTTAGAAGGCTCTGCTGGCAGATCACTATCCTACCGCGGACATAACGGATGCCAATTTGCTATCAACTTCTGCAGTAATCTGTTGCCAATCCGCTGGCAGATTGCACACATTTTGCTTACCCAGATAGCCAAGTCTGCGGAAAGCAGATGATGCTAACCATCTGCTATCAACTATTGCCAGCCAAAAGACAACAAATTTGATACAGAAGTTGTTGTTAACGATTAATTCGACAAATTGGTGCCAGAAATGTAACAGAGCTTGCTCACAAAATCTAAGAACAGATTGGCGGCAGAAACCGAGCAGAATCTACAAACATGGCTTGAAGTCGGGTTGTCGACAGAAACCTAGCAAGATCTGCGCGCGCGGAATCTAACGGCAGATTGGCAGCAGAAACCGAACAGGATCCGCAGCTTTTGACAGTATTCAAATTTACACGGCTATGAATATGTGTTTTCGCTGCGCACCGCTACGCGGTGCACGCGTCGAGTTCTTACTCGATGTTAAGATTTAGCCTAACAGTTATATAAGTTAATATACGCGCCTTGGCATGATAATATTAATTTTTCGGAACATTTTTGCACTCGCGGCACAGAGGCTCCCATGGACAGCGTCCACGTAGTTCACGCACGCCACAAGCAATCTGAAGTTCGAAAGCGAAATTCGGACTTCGGATTAGAATAAATTAACAATAAGAGAGAGATTATGCAACGAACTGTCAGAAAGACACATCAAGCCAATTACTTTAATTGAACAAACAAACAAATGCGTTCTTTTAACAATTTATAGTGTGTTAAAAGTAAACACATGCTTTAATATATCGTAAATATGAATGGCCAAAAGCTGCAGATTCTGTTCGGTTTCTGCCGTCAATCTGCCGTCAGATGTTAACAGATCCTGCTCGGTTTCTGCCGCCAATCTGCCGTCAGAGTCTGTTAGCAGGCTCTGCTGGCAGATCACTATCCTACCGCGGACATAACGGATGCCAATTTGCTATCAACTTCTGCAGTAATCTGTTGCCAATCCGCTGGCAGATTGCACACATTTTGCTTACCCAGATAGCCAAGTCTGCGGAAAGCAAATGATGCTAACCATCTGCTATCAACTATTGCCAGCCAAAAGACAACAAATTTGATACAGAAGTTGTTGTTAACGATTAATTCGACAAATTGGTGCCAGAAATGTAACAGAGCTTGCTCACAAAATCTAAGAACAGATTGGCGGCAGAAACCGAGCAGAATCTGCAAACATGGCTTGAAGTCGGATTGTCGACAGAAACCTAGCAAGATCTGCGCGCGCGCAATCTAACGGCAGATTGGCAGCAGAAACCGAACAGGATCCGCAGCTTTTGACAGTATTCAAATTTACACGGCTATGAATACGTGTTTTCGCTCCGCACCGCTATGCGGTGCACGCGTCGAGTTCTTGCTCGATGTTAAGATTTATCCTAACAGTTATATAAGTTAATATACGCGCCTTGGCATGACAATATTAATTTTTCTGAACATTTTTGCACTCGCGGCACAGAGGCTCCCATGGACAGCGTCCACGTAGTTCACGCACGCCACAAGCAATCTGAAGTTCGAAAGCGAAATTCGGACTTCGGATTAGAATAAATTAACAATAAGAGAGAGATTATACAACGAACTGTCAGAAAGACACATCAAGCCAAATGTACTTTAATTGAACAAACAAACAAATGCGTTCTTTTAACAATTTATAGTGTGTTAAAAGTAAACACATGCTTTAATATATCGTAAATATGAATGGCCAAAAGCTGCAGATTCTGTTCGGTTTCTGCCGTCAATCTGCCGTCAGATGTTAACAGATCCTGCTCGGTTTCTGCCGCCAATCTGCCGTCAGAGTCTGTTAGCAGGCTCTGCTGGCAGATCACTATCCTAACGCGGACATAACGGATGCCAATTTGCTATCAACTTCTGCAGTAATCTGTTGCCAATCTGCTGGCAGATTGCACACATTTTGCTTACTGGGTATACACGATAAACATCATTCTGAATTAAACGATGTACCCATATCGATACGGTATGCAATAACGAGGAAATGTATCAACAATTTTCATCTGCAGTCAACTATTTGCGAATTTGCTTGATTTCTTGCTAAGCGAATTCTATAGGTTCTCGTATAGGCTTGATCATTTTCGAATGAAGAAACGTCGAGATTTTTGTTCATGTATTCGATTTCGTTGGAATGAATTCTCAGCATAGCGCTTTGTATATTCAAGTTGATATATCAATGATATAATGAAAGAATGATACATTTAAATAGACTCCGAGATGCGTGTCGCGTGTCACGTGATCCTATCTGCGTAGCCGAAAAATCGTGAGTAATCGTGAAGGAATTTCTTGCCCTTCTCCTCTAGCGAGACAAGTAGTAATTGAGAAAGGGGTACCACGAATGCAAGCGCGATGTAACGTACATGACACGACGACATCGTGCACAAGCCACTTAAATTCGAAACCTTATGGAGAATTACCTCTTAAAATCGCACAATTTTAAATAAATGTTTCCTCTCTTTCTTTCTTCCTCTCACGCGCACGCGCGCGCAAACAGTACCTGCGCTATATTAGCGTTTTCAAAATCTTTTTAATCGTTGAAAATATATTTGATACATTTTCATTTCATTATACTGCCAGATCAGTCTCAATTCTGATGACTCACCTTGCATACAGCTGTGCCGCTGAATTATCGGTCGCGTAGAATATTTACTTATTCGCGACTGAGATGGATGAGATTATCAAAGTCCATGATTGGTCACGCGGTTGAGTATCTGAACAGATTATTAATTTTATCATTGAGATCGGCGAGAAAGTTTGGTAATTATGTACTTTAACGGACCCAGCCCCGATGACCTTGACCTTGACATATGTTGTCAAGGTCACCCTCCTGAGTGACCTTGAAGAGGTTTTAGCCGTCGCTCGTTGTTTATTAAAAAGTTATTAACAAAAGAAGTTTAATAATTTTGCACGAATTTTCAGTTGTCCACGCGAAGCAAGGACTTGAGTTTGACATATATTACAAAGGTCACCTTCCTGAATAACCCGCACTAGGTTTTAGTCGTCGATCGTTAACATCGACAACATATGTCAAGGTCAAGGTCATCGGGGCTGGGTCCGTTAAAGTACATAATTACCGAAAGTTTTAATTGTGGACAATAATGGCCACTTTTGGTACTCGACCCGGAGCTGTTGCTTTTTTCTTTTTTTTTGCTCTCTATTCTCACTTTTGTTATTTAGGAATCGCAATGCAGCGCGGAGTTTGAATGGCATACCGAAGTAATTTGCGCGAAACATGCCAATTCTCATCACGTAGATCGAGAAGAACCGGGATCATCATCCGGGATTCCGAAGGAATTGTCCCCTAGTCATGGTAAACATTGGATTTACATTTCTCGGGGACACTGTCAACGATATTTTACGGACATTCCTGGTTCCAGGTGGAACGGTAGCTGTCGTATTATTGGCTGTGATCGCGGCGCTAGCCGCTTTAATTTACTTTCGAAATCCGGGAAGGAGAACGTGCTTTCGCTCTTGGGCGAGTATCTGCAGTTTTAGAAGAGGGGATGGTCGCGTTCAATACTGTAGGGTATGTTATCTTCAGCGAGTCTTTTAACGCAGGCATCTTGTGCACGTGAAGCAGAATACAGAATGTTCCTTTTCTCCTCACAGGTCGACACCACCGAAGAAGCTAGACTTCTGCTCGACGCTTCCGATCCTACGCAGTGTCAAACTGACAGCGACGATGATCTTCTACACGCGTAGCGAAATTGTAGCGAACTATGTACACTTAACTTTATCTTCGATATTTGTATATCTGTAAATTGAAAAATAAACCATCCTGTAAAAACCAACGTAAGACACACACTGTACAACTTTCATTGAATCACATTACATTTACGTCGCAGTAAAGTCGCGGGAACGACATTTGAAAGCTGCAAAGGTAAGCGAGTATAAGCATGGGGATGGTACAAAAGGGAAGAATGAAGAATCCATGAGGTACAAGAAAGAAATAGTGTTTTACGCTAATAGATAACAAGAAACATTGTATTAAGTTTTCTTATAAAGCTAGTATTAGGATTAAACCTCTCGTAATAATTGGACCTCTCGTAGTTATTAGTTTAATTTAAAAAGAATTGGAGAAACGGAGCTCGCGATGAAACGTCTTACTAGATCCTATACTACAAGTACTTTGGTCGCGACTTACTTGTACAGCTCTTTAAGCTCTTTAAGTTTCATCAGGTTTTTCTCGAGTATCATTAAGTAAAATAATTATTTCTACAACAAAATATGAAAATAACATTACGGAGAAACTTATGAAATAGAAGCAACGTAGAGCGTGAGAGCCATAAATTGTAAGTATAAACAAATGTAAATGTGAGACGCGGCGGACATTGTAGCGTTATGCTTTCGTTCACCAGGTTTCGAAACGCATATATCCTCGCAATCCTCATCCTCGCACAGATCGCACAGGGTTGTCTTTCTGGCCTCGTAAAATACCCGGGCTCTTCTCGCTGCGTGCAGAGAAACAGGTAAAACGGGTTTCATTCGTTATTGTTATTAAAATTTACAGGTCGATTTATACTTACACGAGTCGTAGTAGTCGTATATCGAAACGGGGACTGGTTTTTGCTTAGCTACTTTATGCGTTCTAAATGCGGACACAGTCGGACAATACTCCTCCTTCACCATCTGCGAGGTAACGAGTGATAATGAGTAATAATATATCGATTGTCGCGTTTGCGATATTACGATCCGTGTACCGTGTCTGAATGAAACCTACCTTGTCAAAATATAAAACCACCATTGTGTCACCATTTCTGGTTTCCACGCGTCTTACGTGCGACGATACCTCTAGGCTCGGTAGAGAATCTCTGTCCACGGTGAAGCCGGAGGGTAGGCTTACTTCCATAACAGCCATGTTGCTCTCGTTAGCTTCTTTGTGTGGAACGAATCTTGCAAGCACGCGCGAGCGCTCGATTATTTATCATTTTTTGTCAGCGAAATATATCGTACGACGTAGAGGAGAATCCCCTATTATGAGATATGCTCCTAATATGAGACAATGAGGTTTCCGCTAAACTATCGAGCACCATCTGTTAGTTCTACCATAAACTTATTACTCTTGGTGTAAAATGTATTTAGTGAAAAATTCATTGTTCGTTATTGCGTTTAACCTTTGCAAGAAAAGGTTTGTGGAATTGTCAACATGTCAAAGTAACTTGAGGTAAGTCTTTAAACCTTGTTTATTATACAGGGTGTCCCGGGTTTTAACCGACACACTGCGGGAGCATATTCTACTAGTGGAAATAAGAAAAAATTCTTATATCGAGTTTGCTTAGAAATGCTTTATTACAAAGTTATAAACCAATATTGAAAAGAAATATGAGATAAGCAACAACGGAACATAGTGTAGAATTTGGAAGGTCCAAGATGTTTATGTTACGTGTATTCACGTGTATTCACGTTCACTATGTTGAAACGATTCAGTATGATTGTTACTTTCACAACAGTAGCCGTTAGATTTCAATCGTCGTGTCAACTAGCAATTACTATCAGAATGCCAAAAGTGTTTTCAAATGAGGAATACACCGATATTCATTTCGCGTACGGATTCTGTGACGGAAATGCACGAGCTGCCGTACGAGAGTATCGACGTAGATTTCCCAACAGGAGAGTACCAGATAGATTTAAAGCAACGAATTACTAATTCAGTTACTGAGATGCAACACAATTTTCAGGAATGTCGTACCGTAACAAATTCTGTACTACGTCGATGTCTAGCTTGTATCGATGTGCAAGGACAACATTTTGAAATGCGTCACTAAATCATTGCGTAGATAATTTTTATTTTTGTGAAAAAATCCGTTGTTACTTATCTCATATTTCTTTTCAATATTGGTTTATAACTTTGTAATAAAGCATTTCTAAGCAAACTCGATATAAGAATTTTTTCTTATTTCCACTAGTAGAATATGCCCCCGCAGTTTGTCGGTTAAAACCCGGGACACCCTGTATATATATATATATATATATATATAATATAATAAGAAAAAATTCTTATATCGAGTTTGCTTAGAAATGCTTTATTACAAAGTTATAAACCAATATTGAAAAGGAATATGAGATAAGCAACAACGGAACATAGTGTAGAATTTGGAAGGTCGAAGATGTTTATGTTACGTGTATTCACGTGTATTCACGTTCACTATGTTGAAACGATTCAGTATGATTGTTACTTTCACAACAGTAGCCGTTAGATTTCAATCGTCGTGTCAACTAGCAATTACTATCAGAATGCCAAAAGTGTTTTCAAATGAGGAATACACCGATATTCATTTCGCGTACAGATTCTGTGACGGAAATGCACGAGCTGCCGTACGAGAGTATCGACGTAGATTTCCCAACAGGAGAGTACCAGATAGATTTAAAGCAACGAATTACTAATTCAGTTACTGAGATGCAACAAAATTTTCAGAAATGTCGTACCGTAACAAATTCTGTACTACGTCGATGTCTAGCTTGTATCGATGTGCAAGGACAACATTTTGAAGTGCGTCACTAAATCATTGCGTAGATAATTTTTATTTTTGTGAAAAAATCCGTTGTTACTTATCTCATATTTCTTTTCAATATTGGTTTATAACTTTGTAATAAAGCATTTCTAAGCAAACTCGATATAAGAATTTTTTCTTATTTCCACTAGTAGAATATGCCCCCGCAGTTTGTCGGTTAAAACCCGGGACACCCTGTATATATATATATATATATATATATATATATATAATATAATAAGAAAAAATTCTTATATCGAGTTTGCTTAGAAATGCTTTATTACAAAGTTATAAACCAATATTGAAAAGAAATATGAGATAAGCAACAACGGAACATAGTGTAGAATTTGGAAGGTCGAAGATGTTTATGTTACGTGTATTCACGTGTATTCACGTTCACTATGTTGAAACGATTCAGTATGATTGTACTTTCACAACAGTAGCCGTTAGATTTCAATCGTCGTGTGAACTAGCAATTACTATCAGAATGCCAAAAGTGTTTGCAAATGAGGAATACACCGATATTCATTTCGCGTACGGATTCTGTGACGGAAATGCACGAGCTGCCGTACGAGAGTATCGACGTAGATTTCCCAACAGGAGAGTACCAGATAGATTTAAAGCAACGAATTACTAATTCAGTTACTGAGATGCAACAAAATTTTCAGAAATGTCGTACTGTAACAAATTCTGTACTACGTCGATGTCTAGCTTGTATCGATGCGCAAGGACAACATTTTGAAATGCGTCACTAAATCATTGCGTAGATAATTTTTATTTTTGTGAAAAAATCCGTTGTTACTTATCTCATATTTCTTTTCAATATTGGTTTATAACTTTGTAATAAAGCATTTCTAAGCAAACTCGATATAAGAATTTTTTCTTATTTCCACTAGTAGAATATGCCCCCGCAGTTTGTCGGTTAAAACCCGGGACACCCTGTATATATATATATATATATAATATAATAAGAAAAAATTCTTATATCGAGTTTGCTTAGAAATGCTTTATTACAAAGTTATAAACCAATATTGAAAAGGAATATGAGATAAGTAACAACGGAACATAGTGTAGAATTTGGAAGGTCCAAGATGTTTATGTTACGTGTATTCACGTGTATTCACGTTCACTATGTTGAAACGATTCAGTATGATTGTACTTTCACAACAGTAGCCGTTAGATTTCAATCGTCGTGTCAACTAGCAATTACTATCAGAATGCCAAAAGTGTTTTCAAATGAGGAATACACCGATATTCATTTCGCGTACGGATTCTGTGACGGAAATGCACGAGCTGCCGTACGAGAGTATCGACGTAGATTTCCCAACAGGAGAGTACCAGATAGATTTAAAGCAACGAATTACTAATTCAGTTACTGAGATGCAACACAATTTTCAGGAATGTCGTACCGTAACAAATTCTGTACTACGTCGATGTCTAGCTTGTATCGATGTGCAAGGACAACATTTTGAAGTGCGTCACTAAATCATTGCGTAGATAATTTTTATTTTTGTGAAAAAATCCGTTGTTACGTATCTCATATTTCTTTTCAATATTGGTTTACAACTTTGTAATAAAGCATTTCTAAGCAAACTCGATATAAGAATTTTTTCTTATTTCCACTAGTAGAATATGCTCCCGCAGTTTGTCGGTTAAAACCCGGGACACCCTGTATAATAAGGAAATGGTTGGCAATAAATTCAGTATGCAATGATGGAGTAGAATCGTAGTAACAGGAAAATACGCAATTTGTTGAATTGCTTAATTGTAGAGGTTAAATTTCGTGATCGCGGAACCGCTAGGCGCGTGGCTCGTATAATGAGACATTCAGGGTACTCTTAATATGAGATCATTATTGCTCGAATATGAAGATTATGTAGTGTAATAAAAAGAAAGAAAATACTACTTAAGGTTAAAGAAAAGTTAATACGAATTTATATTACAAACTTTTGTGCATTTAATTTTTATAGAATCTGACTATGGAGGTTAGAGGAACGAGGAAGCGTCGACAGTGGAATCGTGAAGATTTGGCGAAGGCTGTGGCAGCAGTATTTTTATAAAAATATCTAATAAAGTTTTTTACTTGCAATACTGATGTATTTTGCACTTTTAACACCGATTTCTCGAGGTATCTTATATTAGGAGCACACTTTCTCGATCCTGCGTAAAGCTCTTTTTTCAAATTTGTTTAATTTTCAGAAAAAATAATATTTAAATTCGATTTTTCATTTGACCAACCTAAAGCTTATTAAATTCTCTTCAAGAGAACGTATTAAATTTTTAAATTCTGCCTATAGATTTCCTTACATTCGGCAAAATCGATATGGTATCTCATAATCGGGGACTTTCCTCTATATTATTCTTGATGCCAAGTAAAACAACTTTTTCCTTTATCAAACTTCGGTCCAGATAATAACTTTATACGCGCTTGTTCTGGGACGTACAGTGTGATGAAATTCAAATATCAGATTGACCAAGCGCAAATAATAAAGTAAACGTACCCTGAACATATGGAGAGTTGCAAATGATTAGCATTGGAATTTTTATCTACTTGAGGATCCAGTGTAAACAACGGCCATGCTCCGGTTACGTTCAAGTTGTACTGATAAGATACTTGCACCAGGGCGAACCCTTTACCAGATGCCGTGATGTTGACAAATCGCGTTTTCGCAGGCAGCTGTAGGATATAAACGCAAAAGCGTTGACATTTCTCAGGCGTGATACGTGCGATAACACGTGTGTAGCGGCTTGTTACAACTTACCACCTGCTTTTGCAGTATCATAGAATTACCGCTGTTTATATTCATGTAGGTTTGATCTCCCGCGTGTTTAAACGCGATTCGCACCGAACCCGTGTCCTTTGACAGCTTTTCAGCGAGTTTCGCCAATGCTTCCAGTCCAATCACGGTATCCTAAAGTATTATCAATTTTATCAATTGTATGCTCGATAAGCGGCGCAGTCGCAGTCGACTTTTACAGTATGAGTACGCTACTTTGCGTTTCTTTGTACATTTGACTACATAATATTATAATACGTGAGATTTTTCAATGACTTACTTGCGTCGAAGCAAAGCCACCCTCTGTATTTCTCTGTTTAATAAGCCACTTCATAACTGGAATCGCGTCGACAACATAATTACGTCTGAGATACGAGAGCAGAGCGTAGGACGACATTTCAACATCAACGGAACGTGGCAGAGCGTAGTGCGGATTTTTATCGTCTTTCGGGATGGGTTTGCTCCACCATTTCAAGTCCTGTTTCGTCATGGCTTTAGATTCCAAAAAGTTAAACGCGGGCGTTTCGTACGGGTGCTTTGCCAGATTCAATGCGTAGGCGCACAGACTCAATGCGTACGTGTCGTTCAATCCTTCGATATTGCGGACGATGTAATCGACAGCCTTGTTTATCGGGTTACGATACTTCGCTATGGAATTCTGCATCAATATATTCGGGCTTACAATTGTTGGCAATTACGCGATTATACACATGCAATTATACAAAATCATGAAATAATTAAACAATTAGGTGGCTACGCAAACGCATATGGGAATCACATAGATGCGTCGGAGGAAATGCATTTTTCACTTTGGCGCATTCGTCAAAGTAATAATAAAAGACGTCATAGTAATCGCGCGTGTGAATCAATATTCACCTCATTTTCCAGGAACGCGATGAGTGTGTATGCCGTTAGCGCAAGTCCCTTCGCAGCTCCGCCTTGCATGTCGCGATGACTCACTTTCCCTACTTCAGGAAACGAACCATTTGGAGCTTGATTATCGGACAGCCACTGCAAAGCCTCGTTTATTATTCTGTCCTCGACCGTTATGTATTCAGCTGCTTGCTTAAAAGACTTTGCTACAAAAGCTGTAAGCCTAGCAAATGAAACTCGATTGAATTTTCAGACTCGAATGCTCCGAGTTTGAGGACGATTTACAATAATATGTAAAGTACATGTATGTACGATTTTATTACGTACCATGTACTCCCACTAGGATCGGACATGCCGAACGCGCTGAAAGAGCCATCGGTATGTCTGTAAGTTAATTCCTGCTGATAACCGATGTCCAGATATTTTAATGCTTTGCTCTGTACGGCTTGCGTCAACTGGTTCGTGTTCTGCAAAGTGTGGTTTATTTTTCATGTAAATTACATACTTGTGTAATTATACATTATCTAACAAAAAAGGTGCGTTATTTACCTTAAGATAATTTAAAATGACAATATTTGGTACAAAATTCAACATATTTTGCTCGCCGCAGCCAAACGGCATTCTTATTAAATTTGCCAAGTTCGGTATACTGGGGCCCAAGATATCACCTGCAATCAACAGGCATTTAAAAAGAAACAGTTCAACAGAGATTGAAAGATATTTTTTAAGATGCGTCTTTACCAACTGCGGAAATCTGTACACTTTCGGAACCTGGCACAGCATTATTGGGTATATCGATGGTAACATTTGCGCTCGCATGTTCAATGCTTCTTAAATCCAAAAATACCGCTTTATTCTTGTATTGCGTTTCTCCCTCAGCCTTGAAAAATTAGAAATTTTCGTCCTAATATCGTCGCGCAACCATTGTTACATGTAAGGAAAAAATAAGAAATAAAGATCATTACATTAACAAGTAATTTATGTTCAACGCTATCCCCAGCCAAAACGCTGTTGGCAGTCGCTCTTATAGTAATGTATCCCAACTGCTTCGGAATAATCATGAATGACACACTCGAGCCGGAATTAGCTTTTACATCGACCTTTTTTCTACGGTACAACTCGAGTTCTGTAACATTAATCGGCACAAATTCTCGTTTTGCTACATTTGTCCTAACTGAAATTTCACGTACTTGTTAGAATTTCATAACATTAAGGGGATGCTGGAGCTGCTAGTGAACTATTTTTTCACTATAGCGATGGTAATTGCAGTTTCGAAAATTCTCTTTATTGCTTGTGCAGAATAAAACATCCTTTTCCACAAATGAAGTATAGATAGAAAGAAAGCCCGCTCTACAGGACTTTATATTCAAAATGGAAAAAAGTTAGAAAAGACAAATGCAAGTTTTTAACTTTTTTCCATTTTTAATATAAAGTTCTGTAGAGCGGGCTTTCTTTCTATCTATACTTCATTTGTGGGAAAGGATGTTTTATTCTGCACAAGCGATAAAGAGAATTTTCGAAACTGCAATTACCATCGCTATAGTGAACTATTTTTTCACTATAGCGATGGTAATTGCAGTTTCGAAAATTCTCTTTATTGCTTGTGCAGAATAAAACATCCTTTTCCACAAATGAAGTATAGATAGAAAGAAAGCCCGCTCTACAGGACTTTATATTCAAAATGGAAAAAAGTTAGAAAAGACAAATGCAAGTTTTTAACTTTTTTCCATTTTGAGTATAAAGTCCTGTAGAGCGGGCTTTCTTTCTATCTATACTTCATTTGTGGGAAAGGATGTTTTATTCTGCACAAGCGATAAAGAGAATTTCCGAAACTGCAATTACCATCGCTATAGTGAACTATTTTTTCACTATAGCGATGGTAATTGCAGTTTCGAAAATTCTCTTTATTGCTTGTGCAGAATAACAAATCCTTTTCCACAAATGAAGTATAGATAGAAAGAAAGCCCGCTCTACAGGACTTTATATTCAAAATGGAAAAAAGTTAGAAAAGACAAATGCAAGTTTTTAACTTTTTTCCATTTTGAGTATAAAGTCCTGTAGAGCGGGCTTTCTTTCTATCTATACTTCATTTGTGGGAAAGGATGTTTTATTCTGCACAAGCGATAAAGAGAATTTCCGAAACTGCAATTACCATCGCTATAGTGAACTATTTTTTCACTATAGCGATGGTAATTGCAGTTTCGAAAATTCTCTTTATTGTTTGTGCAGAATAACAAATCCTTTTCCACAAATGAAGTATAGATAGAAAGAAAGTCCGCTCTGCAGGACTTTATATTCAAAATGGAAAAAAGTTAGAAAAGACAAATGCAAGTTTTTAACTTTTTTCCATTTTGAGTATAAAGTCCTGTAGAGCGGGCTTTCTTTCTATCTATACTTCATTTGTGGAAAAGGATGTTTTATTCTGCACAAGTGATAAAGAGAATTTTCGAAACTGCAATTACCATCGCTATAGTGAAAAAATAGTTCACTAGCAGCTCCAGCATCCCCTTAAAACAGTGCTTACTTGGCGGCACGTCATGAACTTCGTTAGAAACCTCTGCGAAATCAAATTCACCCTCGTTCGTCAAGACAACTTCGGCTGTCAGGTCCTTATTCAGGTAATTAAATACCACAATTTGTATCCCTACGATTTCTCCCCGTATTACCGAGTAGGGCAAGTCCATCGATATGAAGAATGGTCGAAATACTTTCAACTGAAAACAGACGCATCATATTTTATTTTTATATACAAACGTGACAAAGGTATAGTAGTTACAGTCTTTCTTACACCGTGGTGTAGTGCAATGTAGTGTAATAATGATAACAACCTTTCTGGGTTCCTCCATAAGACCTAATCCATGCGCATCGTTTATAGAAAATGCGCTTAATACCCACGATGTGATAGAATCTGGTACATTCCGTCGTAACTCGGTTTTTCCTTGATATCTGTAATACATATGCTTAATCACTTTTACAATCGTGCCGAGTAAGGCGAAACACTTAAATAAATCATCGATATTATAATATATGTATATTTTGAAAATTTTCAGACAGTTCAGATAGTGAAAGTAAGAGAAATTACGTTGCATTTCTTTAATTAAGCAATCAAGTACATACGATGCAAGCAAATACGTAAGATACAACACGATTAAATTGTATGCTTTCAAGTTCATATCCTCTTCACCTTTTTTATAAATACACAAATGTATCTTTTATACAAATGATGTGAATAGCAAACAATGTTACAAATAGAAATTAATTATTCTTTTTGTTGAATGACAAGACATTGTTTTGTCAAGAATACACATGATACATTATAAATGAAAGAAGTATGAAATTTACCCTCTCTTGATTTTCACGCTGTAACGAGAACTACCCGATATGATACAGTAAATGTACGTTATTTACAAGATGTTACTAAAGTGCTTGGACAAATTTGAAGAGTAAGATTTTCCCACGGAACGTAGAAAACAATTTGTATAATTACACATCTCACTACTATCTTGCTGTTCCAAAATACACTGCCAGTACTGAAAACTTACAGTTCACGTTGGGCCACAGATTTTTAGTACTTGCAGCGAACATCGAAACACAGCCTATGTTTATCTCAACGAGGGTTGAAATGGAAAACTCGTACCGAGTATTTTCGCGCATACGCGCGCAGCCTGTACTCTGTACGCACACGTACCAAATACACACAGGGGTAAATTAATAAACGAAATGAAATGTACGAAATAAATACCCTGAAGAGAAGTTTGCGAAAAGCCAGGTGTTTAAGATGTCATGCATTAGGAATACACGGGGCTTATTCCAGACGGGAGGTGGGATGCGAGAGAAGGCGTAAGGACCTGCCAGCGGTGGTCTTGTCGCTAATCTGTGCGTAACAGGTGGACCAAGGTCTGGCCGAAGCGTGGACAGCCCATGAGGCGAGCCCGTTATTCTACCCTTCAAAATTTCTGGTCCTGCAATCCAATTCTGTATATATTGTATCATACCAATCCCAAACCTCTCCATCAAGACAACGAAACTATTCACTATGTTTACTATATCTTTATACCATGCCAAAGTTTCTCGCGTTCGGACTTTTCTTACATCCATTTCTCAGAGCATCTCATTGTTCTCAAGAAAGAAACCATGCTCTTCATTGTGCCGCTTTCACGAGGTCTTATTAGGTCGGTACACATGCACAATTCTTGTCGATTTCGCAATTTTTCTTTATTGAAATGAAACAATGTAGGTAAATCGATCAAAATATTTTCCATCGCTTTCTACGACTTCTTTCCATCTTGTCGACAACATGCGAATCATTTTTTGAGGCAACTTATCGACCCATCGACAAGAACTTATGCATCAACCTAATATACAGGGTGTTTCCTAAGTAAGTAGACAAACTTAAGGAGGATATTCCTTGGCTTATTTTAAGAAGAAAAGGTCATATAAACATATGTCCTAAACTGCTTTGTTTTCCAAAAAACAGTACATCACTGTTTTCGTTCACTTTTCGTTTATTATAGAACAGTTTGTGTTGTTGCAAATGAAACAAATGAAAAACAATAGTAACCAAAAAGAAAAATTATAACGAAAAAGAAAATAGTAACTAAAAAGAAAAATAATAACATCACAGTAACTGCTGAAAATGTCCACCTGCAGCCATGATACACGCCTCGACTCTCCTTTCCATTGATTGACGTACACGCTCAAAAATACCTGGAGTGTTACGTGTTCTTTCACGTCCATCTATTATGCGATTTCTGAGATCTTCTTCATTTTGAATAGGTGTAGCGTAAACTACAGATTTAAGCTGTCCCCATAGAAAAAAATCTACTGGATTTAAGTCTGGGGATCTTGCAGGCCATAAATGGTTTGGTCTTTCAGTACCTCGACCGATCCATCGATTGGCAAACTTCCTGTTAAAAAATTGACCATCCCCACTCCATCCCCACCGCTGTTGACTCGTACTGCAAAAGCACGCTATCCGAAAAGTGAACGAAAACAGTGATGTACTTTTTTTGGAAAACAAAGCAGTTTAGGACATATGTTCATATGACCTTTTCTTCTTAAAATAAGCCAAGGAATATCCTCCTTAAGTTTGTCTACTTACTTAGGAAACACCCTGTATACATACATACATATTATATTATATACATGTGTGTGTGTGTGTGTAAAGTATTACACGAAACTGAATTTTATTATATACAATACAATTCAGGGATCAAAAATAGATGTCAGTTCATTGAACGTGATGTAAACGCAACAGATTGAAATTAACTTTAAATTTCTCATTTTTTAAATTAAATATACACATATACATGTATGTAATGTAATAATATTGTATAAAGAGTAACGCTAAATCACTGAAATTAACAACAAGCAGATTAAAAGAGCTTAAATAAGCTCGAACAAAAAAATATATATATTTTTAAAAAATGGAAAGACAAATTCGTTACAAAAGTAAAATAGTACTTCTGTTTTCTAAAAATATGAATTCAACTTATTTGGAACGATCGAAATTGCACCCTTACTATAAAAAATTATTAAAAAATTATGCATTACAGCAAAAAGTGGCTGATGAATGTTACCGATCTAATCTGCTAGAAAGTTTCAAGATGTAACTTGAAATCACTAAACATCTTTCCCATCACCACAAGTCATCCAGCACCATTTCCCACGCCAACAAGTCCGATATGCAATGCAACTTTCCAAAGCATTTAAATCGCATTGCTTACTATTGTGTACATACTATACTAGAGTGCATAAATATTTTGGTGCAGCATGTATGAATATTAATAAATGCCACATTTCCCACGTCTATCTCTCAAGTTTGTGGAAAAAGATTATGCCGTTAAAGAATGACAGAACAGTAGAGAAGGATTAGCAGGGAACAATTCCTGTTATTCGACCAAATAAATGTATCTGCGTGAATAATCAATCGTTTAGAACATTTACCAATACCTGTACAGGGAAGAATTAAAGTATATGCATGATAATTTATTACGTCATTGGCATTACCCAGCGTCAAGCGTTTGCCAAAGCCAAGTTTCGGGGAAATTCTTGCGAACTTTGACCTTCTCGGGCGGTAATGCAGCTAGGCCTGGGACTGGCCCTCCCGCAGCGGATGCAAATGCTCCATCCAAACTAGCTCTGTAGTATACTACACACATACAAGCTCGATTTAAAAAAAGATATATATATACAGGGTGGCCCATTTTAATTTATACAGTCGATTTTTTAAAAAACTAAAAGAGATACGAAAAAATGTTTCAGACAGACATGTCACGATTTCGAGGGGGACATAAGATGATACCATTGGTTTGACCTTGAATAGTCGTTTGAAGGTCACGCGAAGATCACCTTCAATTTCTTAAATTGAAACCCCAACTTTTTATTGCAGATTCTTTATTCTCCATCGAAAAGTAAGTACCTTTGTCTGAAACATTTTTCCGAAAAATGTCATCTTATGTCCTTGAAATGATCTTCAAGATGAGTTTTGAGGACATTTTAAGGACATAAGATGACATTTTTCGGAAAAATGTTTCAGACAAAAGTTACTTACTTTTCGATGGAGAATAAAGAATCTGCAATAAAAAGTTGGGGTTTCAATTTAAGAAATTGAAGGTGATCTTCGCGTGACCTTCAAACGACTATTCAAGGTCAAACCAATGGTATCATCTTATGTCCCCCTCGAAATCGTGACATGTCTGTCTGAAACATTTTTTCGTATCTCTTTTAGTTTTTTAAAAAATCGACTGTATAAATTAAAATGGGCCACCCTGTATATCTAATATCTGGCCGAGAGATGACACTCGACGGCCAATACTGATTAAAGAATAAATTGAAAACAATTGATGTTATTGTCATGCTATATTACAAGTATAAGTGAAATATGGCTGTCTAACGTATTATTATTGTATATTCTGAATAAAATAATTTAGAGATACGCTGCATGTGAATATATATAATTAATGTGCGAGTTATATTAGTATCTTATTAGAGATTTTAATATTATAATATTATAATTTTCCGCCTCTTTATAATACTTACGTATAGCAAAATTCTCGTGAACGTAACCGTTTGTGAGAATTACCACGCCAGTTTTCTGCGACAGACAGTTGCAATTTTGATATCAATTTCGATCGATTAGGCACACGTACAGACACGTTGGATAATAATCGAGAAATTTAACGTAGCAGAATAGCATGTAGCAATTGTAATAGCAAATTTTACTTGAAACACATCGTCCGCCGTTCCTGAACCGGGTCTCCAGAGGGGCCGACCGAAAAACGAATCTGTATACGGCGATACTTCCGCCCTATCGTACGATTGCAGTTCCTTGTATATTTGCTCCTGCAAGTAATCAACAAATTACTCAGTGATCAGAATGACATTCGTTACTGACGACACACATTTGGCAAGAGAGGAGAAAAATGCATGATGTAATGCACGTGTGGAATTATCCGGGCGGCATCTGAACGTTTCGATAACGATGATAATTTCTCGTAATCATTTCGTCAAACGGTCGGAATATTTTCAGCATATTACGTACGTAAGAGATATCATTCCCAGATTTTAGCAGGATGGATCTCTGATCGACACCTAACAGTGCGACGAAAGAGTTCGGTCTCGCGGATATCGCGAGATTAACACTTTCACCAGGTGCAACTTCACCAGGCGTTGCAGTAATGTTGACCTGTAAGTATGAATAAAAAGCAGATCGTTTCAGATCGTTTGCACATTGCACGGTATTTGGCACAGTTTAGCTCGTCGAAAGCGGAACGCGGTAGCTTACAAAGTTTTGAAGTACTCCCGCGAGTTCGACGTCCAAAGAATCGGCTATCACTTCCCCATCCGCGCGTACGTAATACACGATCACGTGCGCAGTGGGGGCCATGACGTACGTCGCTAAAAATCTAAAAGCAGACAAACGTCTACGTGAATCCGCGAGGTATTCGAAGAAGCTCGAGATTTAAATTGCCTCGATGCTTCGTACTGACTTGAAGGACGTCGTGTGCTTGTCTGGCACGTAGATTGATCCTGCGTCTAAAATATCACCGCGACCAAGCACCTCGTAACTTATATACTTCAATGGCGCGGTAGAATTCACTTCGATCTCGACGTAGTCGTTTACCTTGCGGGATAAAAAAGCTTGTCAGAAAATATCATCACTAACGATGTCAATGTTAGCGCGTGGAATGATAGATCTCGCGGTATATACCTTTGGACTTTCCGTTTTCAGCGTTATTTGGATGTATTCGTTGCTCACGGATGTAGCTTGATTAGTCGCGGGAAACCATTCGTGCAGATTCAAGTATTGTGCCTGCAGAGATATACGCATGTATACAGGGTGTCCCGGGTTTTAACCGACAAACTGCGGGGGCATATTCTACTAGTGGAAATAAGAAAAAATTCTTATATCGAGTTTGCTTAGAAATGCTTTATTACAAAGTTATAAACCAATATTGAAAAGAAATATGAGGTAAGTAACAACGGATTTTTTCACAAAAATAAAAATTATCTACGCAATGATTTAGTGACGCATTTCAAAATGTTGTCCTTGCGCATCGATACAAGCTAGACATCGACGTAGTACAGAATTTGTTACGGTACGACATTTCTGAAAATTTTGTTGCATCTCAGTAACTGAATTAGTAATTCGTTGCTTTAAATCTATCTGGTACTCTCTTGTTAGGAAATCTACGTTGATACTCTCGTACGGCAGCTCGTGCATTTCCGTCACAGAATCTGTACGCGAAATGAATATCGGTGTATTCCTCATTTGAAAACACTTTTGGCATTCTGATAGTAATTGCTAGTTGACACGACGATTGAAATCTAACGGCTACTGTTGTGAAAGTAACAATCATACTGAATCGTTTCAACATAGTGAACATGAATACATGTAAATACACATAACATAAACATCTTGGACCTTCCAAATTCTACACTATGTTCCGTTGTTACTTATCTCATATTTCTTTTCAATATTGGTTTATAACTTTGTAATAAAGCATTTCTAAGCAAACTCGATATAAGAATTTTTTCTTATTATATTATATATATATATATATATATATACAGGGTGTCCCGGGTTTTAACCGACAAACTGCGGGGGCATATTCTACTAGTGGAAATAAGAAAAAATTCTTATATCGAGTTTGCTTAGAAATGCTTTATTACAAAGTTATAAACCAATATTGAAAAGAAATATGAGATAAGTAACAACGGATTTTTTCACAAAAATAAAAATTATCTACGCAATGATTTAGTGACGCATTTCAAAATGTTGTCCTTGCGCATCGATACAAGCTAGACATCGACGTAGTACAGAATTTGTTACGGTACGACATTTCTGAAAATTTTGTTGCATCTCAGTAACTGAATTAGTAATTCGTTGCTTTAAATCTATCTGGTACTCTCTTGTTAGGAAATCTACGTTGATACTCTCGTACGGCAGCTCGTGCATTTCCGTCACAGAATCCGTACGCGAAATGAATATCGGTGTATTCCTCATTTGAAAACACTTTTGGCATTCTGATAGTAATTGCTAGTTGACACGACGATTGAAATCTAACGGCTACTGTTGTGAAAGTAACAATCATACTGAATCGTTTCAACATAGTGAACATGAATACATGTGAATACACGTAACATAAACATCTTGGACCTTCCAAATTCTACACTATGTTCCGTTGTTACTTATCTCATATTTCTTTTCAATATTGGTTTATAACTTTGTAATAAAGCATTTCTAAGCAAACTCGATATAAGAATTTTTTCTTATTATATTATATATATATATATATATACAGGGTGTCCCGGGTTTTAACCGACAAACTGCGGGGGCATATTCTACTAGTGGAAATAAGAAAAAATTCTTATATCGAGTTTGCTTAGAAATGCTTTATTACAAAGTTATAAACCAATATTGAAAAGAAATATCAGATAAGTAACAACGGATTTTTTCACAAAAATAAAAATTATCTACGCAATGATTTAGTGACGCATTTCAAAATGTTGTCCTTGCGCATCGATACAAGCTAGACATCGACGTAGTACAGAATTTGTTACGGTACGACATTTCTGAAAATTTTGTTGCATCTCAGTAACTGAATTAGTAATTCGTTGCTTTAAATCTATCTGGTACTCTCTTGTTAGGAAATCTACGTTGATACTCTCGTACGGCAGCTCGTGCATTTCCGTCACAGAATCCGTACGCGAAATGAATATCGGTGTATTCCTCATTTGAAAACACTTTTGGCATTCTGATAGTAATTGCTAGTTGACACGACGATTGAAATCTAACGGCTACTGTTGTGAAAGTAACAATCATACTGAATCGTTTCAACATAGTGAACATGAATACATGTGAATACACGTAACATAAACATCTTCAACCTTGCAAATTCTACACTATGTTCCGTTGTTACTTATCTCATATTTCTTTTCAATATTGGTTTATAACTTTGTAATAAAGCATTTCTAAGCAAACTCGATATAAGAATTTTTTCTTATTTCCACTAGTAGAATATGCTCCCGCAGTTTGTCGGTTAAAACCCGGGACACCCTGTATACGCGACAATTATATGTTGCGGCCTTGTGATATGTACGTATACAGGGTGGTTCGTATAAAGTGACCGATTTAATTATTAGTGAAATTTGAAGACACATGAAAAAAGAGTTTATACCGATATGTTCGGTACAAAGGGGGACACCATGTAACGGATACGATTATTTTATGAGTGGAGGCGTTGAGGACGTTTCAAAGTCACTTCTTTTTTTTAATGGGATGCTGTATTTTTTATCTTATAGGATAGTAGCCCTTTTTAATATAAATTCAATGATATATTACATAAAAACATTCAAGGTCAATCAAGGCCAAAAATACATGATAAAATAAAATTCAAATGTATGATCTGTATATCCGTCCGTCGTTCGCTTTGGCTCTCAGTATGTCTAGGTCTATGTTTATGAGCTGTGTTTTCTTTGGAAACTGCTATCATAATGTTATTATTACGAAGATTGTAAGGACAAGTGATGCTTACAAACGTTGCGAGTGCCAAAGCGAACGCAGCCTTAGTATGAGATTAGTCGTAGCACTGAACGTAATGGCTAATTACAATAATTCACAAATTGTAGACATTTTGATAACTTTTGGTGAATGTGGAAAAAATGCAGCTGAAACTGCAAGAGTATTAAATGAACGAGATCCAGATCGACATAGACATAGTGCCCGTTCAATATTACGGATTATATCACGAGCAAGACAATTCATCTGTGTCGTCGAGTTCAAGGTGAAAACTTTGAACATTTATTGTGAGGAACAGAAATACAGATCATACGTTTGAATTTTATTTTATCATGTATTTTTGGCCTTGATTGACCTCGAATGCTTTTATGTAATGTATCATTAAATTTATATTAAAAAGGGCTACTATCCTATAAAATAAAAAATACAGCATCCCATTAAAAAAAAGAAGTTGACTTTGAAACGTCCTCAACGCCTCCACTCATAAAATAATCGTAGCCGTTATATATGGTGTCCTCCTTTGTACTGAACATTTCGGTATAAACTCTTTTTTCATATGTCTTCAAATGTCACTAATAATTAAATCGGTCACTTCATACGAATCACCCTGTATAGACAAAAAAAGAGAGACTTAACAATGTGCATGACTTTAACTTTTTGTACAGACAGTCCGTCATCTACGTTCTTAATTGGAGACAGAAGTGTGATCATTTTACCTCTATATTCAGAGGGAAAGATATGTTGTCCTTTGCTCTAGGCGGATAAAAATCCAATTGCACCATGCCATTTTTATCTAACATACGCGTGATATTTGAATACGCAGATTGATTGTACGTGTATCCATATGCTATCAGCACAGGATTTTTCGTGTCCTGTACTGGCGATCCATCGTGATACGTCATTTTGATCTGTAAAGGATATACGTGATACAGTACACGTGGAAGGTCGGCATCGGTTCAACAAATCCATCTACTAAATGTTGTTTAAACGGGACATGCTTACAAAGGCAGTGTATTTTAGTCCCGGTTTGAAGTATTCGGATGACTTTATCAGTTCCATTGTGTATTTGTGTTTGTGAAGCGTTACTTGTACCGAGGTATTTTGTCTCCTGGTAGTTAATTCTTCCTCCACGACTGCGTCGATCATGATGGGTCTTTCATATTCATCCGTTAGTCTATATACACAGACATAGGCACATATATTAAAGAGAGAGAGAGAGAGCACAATAATTCCATTAAATATTCCTTTATGTTTTCAGATGCAAATCACTTGGGAATTGTCTTTGCATATAACATACATGTAAATAACACACAATGTAATATTACGTTGACTTTATATGTACCTCAATTCGGTCAGAATATCGAAATCGACTGTAATTTTCCCGTCAATTGGTACCACTTTTCTCACTGGTTGTTGGAATATCGGTTGGATAACGCCAGAGAAAATGTCTGGGTACGCTGTTATCGTAGCTTCTCCTTTTACTGGTTTCCCATAGGTGTATCTGAATTATGTGCACTTGGGATAGTATGAATAATTCTTTTACAAGATTGCTTACTTTACGATCTCTCTTACGAGGATTCGTTTACCTTGCATGAACAGTTGCCGCAACTTTTGACTCTTTGAACTGTACATGTTTCGGCGAATCGATTGTCACCTCGAAATTCGGCAAAACATATTCCGCGACTTCAAATTCCTTTTCAAATGTCTGATCACCCACGTTGGCAATAATCTTCCAAATACCTAGTACCGGTGACTGCGATAGCTCTAACTCACTGATAAAGATTCCGTGGGTAATTGACGGCCGAGTCCATTGTTTCACACGATTACCATCACCATCCTGCAGTCCATTTCTTAATTTTAATTCCGTTATATATACCCAGATAGCCAAGTCTGCCGAAAGCAGATGATGCTAACTATCTGCTATCAACTATTGCCAGCCAAAAGACAACAAATTTGATACAGAAGTTGTTAACGATTAATTCGACAAATTGGTGCCAGAAATGTAACAGAGCTTGCTCACAAATCTAAGAACAGATTGGCGGCAGAAACCGAGCAGAATCTGCAAACATGGCTTGAAATCGGATTGTCGACAGAAACCGAGCAAGATTTGCGCACGCGCAATCTAACGGCAGATTGGCAGCAGAAACCGAACAGGATCTGCAGCTTTTGACAGTATTCAAATTTACACGGCTATGAATACGTGTTTTCGCTGCGCACCGCTATGCGGTGCACGCGTCGAGTTCTTACTCGATGTTAAGATTTAGCCTAACAGTTATATAAGTTAATATACGCGCCTTGGCATGACAATATTAATTTTTCTGAACATTTTTGCACTCGCGGCACAGAGGCTCCCATGGACAGCGTCCACGTAGTTCACGCACGCCACAAGCAATCTGAAGTTCGAAAGCAAAATTCGGACTTCGGATTAGAATAAATTAACAATAAGAGAGAGATTATGCAACGAACTGTCAGAAAGACACATCAAGCCAAATGTACTTTAATTGAACAAACAAACAAATGCGTTCTTTTAACAATTTATAGTGTGTTAAAAGTAAACACATGCTTTAATATATCGTAAATATGAATGGCCAAAAGCTGCAGATTCTGTTCGGTTTCTGCCGTCAATCTGCCGTCAAATGTTAACAGATCCTGCTCGGTTTCTGCCGCCAATCTGCCGTCAGAGTCTGTTAGCAGGCTCTGTTGGCAGATCCCTATCCTAACGCGGACATAACGGATGCCAATTTGCTATCAACTTCTGCAGTAATCTGTTGCCAATCTGCTGGCAGATTGCACACATTTTGCTTACCCAGATAGCCAAGTCTGCGAAAAGCAAATGATGCTAACTATCTGCTATCAACTATTGCCAGCCAAAAGACAACAAATTTGATACAGAAGTTGTTAACGATTAATTCGACAAATTGGTGCCAGAAATGTAACAGAGCTTGCTCACAAATCTAAGAACAGATTGGCGGCAGAAACCGAGCAGAATCTGCAAACATGGCTTGAAGTCGGATTGTCGACAGAAACCGAGCAAGATTTGCGCACGCGCAATCTAACGGCAGATTGGCAGCAGAAACCGAACAGGATCTGCAGCTTTTGACAGTATTCAAATTTACACGGCTATGAATACGTGTTTTCGCTGCGCACCGCTATGCGGTGCACGCGTCGAGTTCTTACTCGATGTTAAGATTTAGCCTAACAGTTATATAAGTTAATATACGCGCCTTGGCATGACAATATTAATTTTTCTGAACATTTTTGCACTCGCGGCACAGAGGCTCCCATGGACAGCGTCCACGTAGTTCACGCACGCCACAAGCAATCTGAAGTTCGAAAGCAAAATTCGGACTTCGGATTAGAATAAATTAACAATAAGAGAGAGATTATGCAACGAACTGTCAGAAAGACACATCAAGCCAAATGTACTTTAATTGAACAAACAAACAAATGCGTTCTTTTAACAATTTATAGTGTGTTAAAAGTAAACACATGCTTTAATATATCGTAAATATGAATGGCCAAAAGCTGCAGATTCTGTTCGGTTTCTGCCGTCAATCTGCCGTCAAATGTTAACAGATCCTGCTCGGTTTCTGCCGCCAATCTGCCGTCAGAGTCTGTTAGCAGGCTCTGCTGGCAGATCCCTATCCTAACGCGGACATAACGGATGCCAATTTGCTATCAACTTCTGCAGTAATCTGTTGCCAATCTGCTGGCAGATTGCACACATTTTGCTTACCCAGATAGCCAAGTCTGCGAAAAGCAGATGATGCTAACTATCTGCTATCAACTATTGCCAGCCAAAAGACAACAAATTTGATACAGAAGTTGTTAACGATTAATTCGACAAATTGGTGCCAGAAATGTAACAGAGCTTGCTCACAAATCTAAGAACAGATTGGCGGCAGAAACCGAGCAGAATCTGCAAACATGGCTTGAAGTCAGATTGTCGACAGAAACCGAGCAAGATCTGCGCGCGCGCAATCTAACGGCAGATTGGCAGCAGAAACCGAACAGGATCTGCAGCTTTTGACAGTATTCAAATTTACACGGCTATGAATACGTGTTTTCGCTGCGCACCGCTATGCGGTGCACGCGTCGAGTTCTTACTCGATGTTAAGATTTAGCCTAACAGTTATATAAGTTAATATACGCGCCTTGGCATGACAATATTAATTTTTCTGAACATTTTTGCACTCGCGGCACAGAGGCTCCCATGGACAGCGTCCACGTAGTTCACGCACGCCACAAGCAATCTGAAGTTCGAAAGCAAAATTCGGACTTCGGATTAGAATAAATTAACAATAAGAGAGAGATTATGCAACGAACTGTCAGAAAGACACATCAAGCCAAATGTATTTTAATTGAACAAACAAACAAATGCGTTCTTTTAACAATTTATAGTGTGTTAAAAGTAAACACATGCTTTAATGTATCGTAAATATGAATGGCCGAAAGCTGCAGATTCTGTTCGGTTTCTGCCGTCAATCTGCCGTCAAATGTTAACAGATCCTGCTCGGTTTCTGCCGCCAATCTGCCGTCAGAGTCTGTTAGCAGGCTCTGCTGGCAGATCACTATCCTAACGCGGACATAACGGATGCCAATTTGCTATCAACTTCTGCAGTAATCTGTTGCCAATCTGCTGGCAGATTGCACACATTTTGCTTACCCAGATAGCCAAGTCTGCCGAAAGCAGATGATGCTAACTATCTGCTATCAACTATTGCCAGCCAAAAGACAACAAATTTGATACAGAAGTTGTTAACGATTAATTCGACAAATTGGTGCCAGAAATGTAACAGAGCTTGCTCATAAAACCTAAGAACAGATTGGCGGCAGAAACCGAGCAGAATCCGCAAACATGGCTCGAAGTCGGATTGGCAGCAGAAACCGAGCAAGATTTGCGCACGCGCAATCTAACGGCAGATTGGCAGCAGAAACCGAACAGGATCTGCAGCTTTTGACAGTATTCAAATTTACACGGCTATGAATACGTGTTTTCGCTGCGCACCGCTATGCGGTGCACGCGTCGAGTTCTTACTCGATGTTAAGATTTAGCCTAACAGTTATATAAGTTAATATACGCGCCTTGGCATGACAATATTAATTTTTCTGAACATTTTTGCACTCGCGGCACAGAGGCTCCCATGGACAGCGTCCACGTAGTTCACGCACGCCACAAGCAATCTGAAGTTCGAAAGCAAAATTCGGACTTCGGATTAGAATAAATTAACAATAAGAGAGAGATTATGCAACGAACTGTCAGAAAGACACATCAAGCCAAATGTACTTTAATTGAACAAACAAACAAATGCGTTCTTTTAACAATTTATAGTGTGTTAAAAGTAAACACATGCTTTAATATATCGTAAATATGAATGGCCAAAAGCTGCAGATTCTGTTCGGTTTCTGCCGTCAATCTGCCGTCAAATGTTAACAGATCCTGCTCGGTTTCTGCCGCCAATCTGCCGTCAGAGTCTGTTAGCAGGCTCTGCTGGCAGATCCCTATCCTAACGCGGACATAACGGATGCCAATTTGCTATCAACTTCTGCAGTAATCTGTTGCCAATCTGCTGGCAGATTGCACACATTTTGCTTACCCAGATAGCCAAGTCTGCGAAAAGCAAATGATGCTAACTATCTGCTATCAACTATTGCCAGCCAAAAGACAACAAATTTGATACAGAAGTTGTTAACGATTAATTCGACAAATTGGTGCCAGAAATGTAACAGAGCTTGCTCACAAATCTAAGAACAGATTGGCGGCAGAAACCGAGCAGAATCTGCAAACATGGCTTGAAGTCGGATTGTCGACAGAAACCGAGCAAGATTTGCGCACGCGCAATCTAACGGCAGATTGGCAGCAGAAACCGAACAGGATCTGCAGCTTTTGACAGTATTCAAATTTACACGGCTATGAATACGTGTTTTCGCTGCGCACCGCTATGCGGTGCACGCGTCGAGTTCTTACTCGATGTTAAGATTTAGCCTAACAGTTATATAAGTTAATATACGCGCCTTGGCATGACAATATTAATTTTTCTGAACATTTTTGCACTCGCGGCACAGAGGCTCCCATGGACAGCGTCCACGTAGTTCACGCACGCCACAAGCAATCTGAAGTTCGAAAGCAAAATTCGGACTTCGGATTAGAATAAATTAACAATAAGAGAGAGATTATGCAACGAACTGTCAGAAAGACACATCAAGCCAAATGTACTTTAATTGAACAAACAAACAAATGCGTTCTTTTAACAATTTATAGTGTGTTAAAAGTAAACACATGCTTTAATATATCGTAAATATGAATGGCCAAAAGCTGCAGATTCTGTTCGGTTTCTGCCGTCAATCTGCCGTCAAATGTTAACAGATCCTGCTCGGTTTCTGCCGCCAATCTGCCGTCAGAGTCTGTTAGCAGGCTCTGCTGGCAGATCACTATCCTAACGCGGACATAACGGATGCCAATTTGCTATCAACTTCTGCAGTAATCTGTTGCCAATCTGCTGGCAGATTGCACACATTTTGCTTACCCAGATAGCCAAGTCTGCGAAAAGCAAATGATGCTAACTATCTGCTATCAACTATTGCCAGCCAAAAGACAACAAATTTGATACAGAAGTTGTTAACGATTAATTCGACAAATTGGTGCCAGAAATGTAACAGAGCTTGCTCACAAATCTAAGAACAGATTGGCGGCAGAAACCGAGCAGAATCCGCAAACATGGCTCGAAGTCGGATTGGCAGCAGAAACCGAGCAAGATTTGCGCACGCGCAATCTAACGGCAGATTGGCAGCAGAAACCGAACAGGATCTGCAGCTTTTGACAGTATTCAAATTTACACGGCTATGAATACGTGTTTTCGCTGCGCACCGCTATGCGGTGCACGCGTCGAGTTCTTACTCGATGTTAAGATTTAGCCTAACAGTTATATAAGTTAATATACGCGCCTTGGCATGACAATATTAATTTTTCTGAACATTTTTGCACTCGCGGCACAGAGGCTCCCATGGACAGCGTCCACGTAGTTCACGCACGCCACAAGCAATCTGAAGTTCGAAAGCAAAATTCGGACTTCGGATTAGAATAAATTAACAATAAGAGAGAGATTATGCAACGAACTGTCAGAAAGACACATCAAGCCAAATGTACTTTAATTGAACAAACAAACAAATGCGTTCTTTTAACAATTTATAGTGTGTTAAAAGTAAACACATGCTTTAATATATCGTAAATATGAATGGCCAAAAGCTGCAGATTCTGTTCGGTTTCTGCCGTCAATCTGCCGTCAAATGTTAACAGATCCTGCTCGGTTTCTGCCGCCAATCTGCCGTCAGAGTCTGTTAGCAGGCTCTGCTGGCAGATCCCTATCCTAACGCGGACATAACGGATGCCAATTTGCTATCAACTTCTGCAGTAATCTGTTGCCAATCTGCTGGCAGATTGCACACATTTTGCTTACCCAGATAGCCAAGTCTGCGAAAAGCAGATGATGCTAACTATCTGCTATCAACTATTGCCAGCCAAAAGACAACAAATTTGATACAGAAGTTGTTAACGATTAATTCGACAAATTGGTGCCAGAAATGTAACAGAGCTTGCTCACAAATCTAAGAACAGATTGGCGGCAGAAACCGAGCAGAATCTGCAAACATGGCTTGAAGTCAGATTGTCGACAGAAACCGAGCAAGATCTGCGCGCGCGCAATCTAACGGCAGATTGGCAGCAGAAACCGAACAGGATCTGCAGCTTTTGACAGTATTCAAATTTACACGGCTATGAATACGTGTTTTCGCTGCGCACCGCTATGCGGTGCACGCGTCGAGTTCTTACTCGATGTTAAGATTTAGCCTAACAGTTATATAAGTTAATATACGCGCCTTGGCATGACAATATTAATTTTTCTGAACATTTTTGCACTCGCGGCACAGAGGCTCCCATGGACAGCGTCCACGTAGTTCACGCACGCCACAAGCAATCTGAAGTTCGAAAGCAAAATTCGGACTTCGGATTAGAATAAATTAACAATAAGAGAGAGATTATGCAACGAACTGTCAGAAAGACACATCAAGCCAAATGTATTTTAATTGAACAAACAAACAAATGCGTTCTTTTAACAATTTATAGTGTGTTAAAAGTAAACACATGCTTTAATGTATCGTAAATATGAATGGCCGAAAGCTGCAGATTCTGTTCGGTTTCTGCCGTCAATCTGCCGTCAAATGTTAACAGATCCTGCTCGGTTTCTGCCGCCAATCTGCCGTCAGAGTCTGTTAGCAGGCTCTGCTGGCAGATCACTATCCTAACGCGGACATAACGGATGCCAATTTGCTATCAACTTCTGCAGTAATCTGTTGCCAATCTGCTGGCAGATTGCACACATTTTGCTTACCCAGATAGCCAAGTCTGCCGAAAGCAGATGATGCTAACTATCTGCTATCAACTATTGCCAGCCAAAAGACAACAAATTTGATACAGAAGTTGTTAACGATTAATTCGACAAATTGGTGCCAGAAATGTAACAGAGCTTGCTCATAAAACCTAAGAACAGATTGGCGGCAGAAACCGAGCAGAATCCGCAAACATGGCTCGAAGTCGGATTGGCAGCAGAAACCGAGCAAGATTTGCGCACGCGCAATCTAACGGCAGATTGGCAGCAGAAACCGAACAGGATCTGCAGCTTTTGACAGTATTCAAATTTACACGGCTATGAATACGTGTTTTCGCTGCGCACCGCTATGCGGTGCACGCGTCGAGTTCTTACTCGATGTTAAGATTTAGCCTAACAGTTATATAAGTTAATATACGCGCCTTGGCATGACAATATTAATTTTTCTGAACATTTTTGCACTCGCGGCACAGAGGCTCCCATGGACAGCGTCCACGTAGTTCACGCACGCCACAAGCAATCTGAAGTTCGAAAGCAAAATTCGGACTTCGGATTAGAATAAATTAACAATAAGAGAGAGATTATGCAACGAACTGTCAGAAAGACACATCAAGCCAAATGTACTTTAATTGAACAAACAAACAAATGCGTTCTTTTAACAATTTATAGTGTGTTAAAAGTAAACACATGCTTTAATATATCGTAAATATGAATGGCCAAAAGCTGCAGATTCTGTTCGGTTTCTGCCGTCAATCTGCCGTCAAATGTTAACAGATCCTGCTCGGTTTCTGCCGCCAATCTGCCGTCAGAGTCTGTTAGCAGGCTCTGCTGGCAGATCCCTATCCTAACGCGGACATAACGGATGCCAATTTGCTATCAACTTCTGCAGTAATCTGTTGCCAATCTGCTGGCAGATTGCACACATTTTGCTTACCCAGATAGCCAAGTCTGCGAAAAGCAAATGATGCTAACTATCTGCTATCAACTATTGCCAGCCAAAAGACAACAAATTTGATACAGAAGTTGTTAACGATTAATTCGACAAATTGGTGCCAGAAATGTAACAGAGCTTGCTCACAAATCTAAGAACAGATTGGCGGCAGAAACCGAGCAGAATCTGCAAACATGGCTTGAAGTCGGATTGTCGACAGAAACCGAGCAAGATTTGCGCACGCGCAATCTAACGGCAGATTGGCAGCAGAAACCGAACAGGATCTGCAGCTTTTGACAGTATTCAAATTTACACGGCTATGAATACGTGTTTTCGCTGCGCACCGCTATGCGGTGCACGCGTCGAGTTCTTACTCGATGTTAAGATTTAGCCTAACAGTTATATAAGTTAATATACGCGCCTTGGCATGACAATATTAATTTTTCTGAACATTTTTGCACTCGCGGCACAGAGGCTCCCATGGACAGCGTCCACGTAGTTCACGCACGCCACAAGCAATCTGAAGTTCGAAAGCAAAATTCGGACTTCGGATTAGAATAAATTAACAATAAGAGAGAGATTATGCAACGAACTGTCAGAAAGACACATCAAGCCAAATGTACTTTAATTGAACAAACAAACAAATGCGTTCTTTTAACAATTTATAGTGTGTTAAAAGTAAACACATGCTTTAATATATCGTAAATATGAATGGCCAAAAGCTGCAGATTCTGTTCGGTTTCTGCCGTCAATCTGCCGTCAAATGTTAACAGATCCTGCTCGGTTTCTGCCGCCAATCTGCCGTCAGAGTCTGTTAGCAGGCTCTGCTGGCAGATCACTATCCTAACGCGGACATAACGGATGCCAATTTGCTATCAACTTCTGCAGTAATCTGTTGCCAATCTGCTGGCAGATTGCACACATTTTGCTTACCCAGATAGCCAAGTCTGCGAAAAGCAAATGATGCTAACTATCTGCTATCAACTATTGCCAGCCAAAAGACAACAAATTTGATACAGAAGTTGTTAACGATTAATTCGACAAATTGGTGCCAGAAATGTAACAGAGCTTGCTCACAAATCTAAGAACAGATTGGCGGCAGAAACCGAGCAGAATCCGCAAACATGGCTCGAAGTCGGATTGGCAGCAGAAACCGAGCAAGATTTGCGCACGCGCAATCTAACGGCAGATTGGCAGCAGAAACCGAACAGGATCTGCAGCTTTTGACAGTATTCAAATTTACACGGCTATGAATACGTGTTTTCGCTGCGCACCGCTATGCGGTGCACGCGTCGAGTTCTTACTCGATGTTAAGATTTAGCCTAACAGTTATATAAGTTAATATACGCGCCTTGGCATGACAATATTAATTTTTCTGAACATTTTTGCACTCGCGGCACAGAGGCTCCCATGGACAGCGTCCACGTAGTTCACGCACGCCACAAGCAATCTGAAGTTCGAAAGCAAAATTCGGACTTCGGATTAGAATAAATTAACAATAAGAGAGAGATTATGCAACGAACTGTCAGAAAGACACATCAAGCCAAATGTACTTTAATTGAACAAACAAACAAATGCGTTCTTTTAACAATTTATAGTGTGTTAAAAGTAAACACATGCTTTAATATATCGTAAATATGAATGGCCAAAAGCTGCAGATTCTGTTCGGTTTCTGCCGTCAATCTGCCGTCAAATGTTAACAGATCCTGCTCGGTTTCTGCCGCCAATCTGCCGTCAGAGTCTGTTAGCAGGCTCTGCTGGCAGATCCCTATCCTAACGCGGACATAACGGATGCCAATTTGCTATCAACTTCTGCAGTAATCTGTTGCCAATCTGCTGGCAGATTGCACACATTTTGCTTACCCAGATAGCCAAGTCTGCGAAAAGCAGATGATGCTAACTATCTGCTATCAACTATTGCCAGCCAAAAGACAACAAATTTGATACAGAAGTTGTTAACGATTAATTCGACAAATTGGTGCCAGAAATGTAACAGAGCTTGCTCACAAATCTAAGAACAGATTGGCGGCAGAAACCGAGCAGAATCTGCAAACATGGCTTGAAGTCAGATTGTCGACAGAAACCGAGCAAGATCTGCGCGCGCGCAATCTAACGGCAGATTGGCAGCAGAAACCGAACAGGATCTGCAGCTTTTGACAGTATTCAAATTTACACGGCTATGAATACGTGTTTTCGCTGCGCACCGCTATGCGGTGCACGCGTCGAGTTCTTACTCGATGTTAAGATTTAGCCTAACAGTTATATAAGTTAATATACGCGCCTTGGCATGACAATATTAATTTTTCTGAACATTTTTGCACTCGCGGCACAGAGGCTCCCATGGACAGCGTCCACGTAGTTCACGCACGCCACAAGCAATCTGAAGTTCGAAAGCAAAATTCGGACTTCGGATTAGAATAAATTAACAATAAGAGAGAGATTATGCAACGAACTGTCAGAAAGACACATCAAGCCAAATGTATTTTAATTGAACAAACAAACAAATGCGTTCTTTTAACAATTTATAGTGTGTTAAAAGTAAACACATGCTTTAATGTATCGTAAATATGAATGGCCGAAAGCTGCAGATTCTGTTCGGTTTCTGCCGTCAATCTGCCGTCAAATGTTAACAGATCCTGCTCGGTTTCTGCCGCCAATCTGCCGTCAGAGTCTGTTAGCAGGCTCTGCTGGCAGATCACTATCCTAACGCGGACATAACGGATGCCAATTTGCTATCAACTTCTGCAGTAATCTGTTGCCAATCTGCTGGCAGATTGCACACATTTTGCTTACCCAGATAGCCAAGTCTGCCGAAAGCAGATGATGCTAACTATCTGCTATCAACTATTGCCAGCCAAAAGACAACAAATTTGATACAGAAGTTGTTAACGATTAATTCGACAAATTGGTGCCAGAAATGTAACAGAGCTTGCTCATAAAACCTAAGAACAGATTGGCGGCAGAAACCGAGCAGAATCCTCAAACATGGCTCGAAGTCGGATTGGCAGCAGAAACCGAGCAAGATTTGCGCACGCGCAATCTAACGGCAGATTGGCAGCAGAAACCGAACAGGATCTGCAGCTTTTGACAGTATTCAAATTTACACGGCTATGAATACGTGTTTTCGCTGCGCACCGCTATGCGGTGCACGCGTCGAGTTCTTACTCGATGTTAAGATTTAGCCTAACAGTTATATAAGTTAATATACGCGCCTTGGCATGACAATATTAATTTTTCTGAACATTTTTGCACTCGCGGCACAGAGGCTCCCATGGACAGCGTCCACGTAGTTCACGCACGCCACAAGCAATCTGAAGTTCGAAAGCAAAATTCGGACTTCGGATTAGAATAAATTAACAATAAGAGAGAGATTATGCAACGAACTGTCAGAAAGACACATCAAGCCAAATGTACTTTAATTGAACAAACAAACAAATGCGTTCTTTTAACAATTTATAGTGTGTTAAAAGTAAACACATGCTTTAATATATCGTAAATATGAATGGCCGAAAGCTGCAGATTCTGTTCGGTTTCTGCCGTCAATCTGCCGTCAAATGTTAACAGATCCTGCTCGGTTTCTGCCGCCAATCTGCCGTCAGAGTCTGTTAGCAGGCTCTGCTGGCAGATCACTATCCTAACGCGGACATAACGGATGCCAATTTGCTATCAACTTCTGCAGTAATCTGTTGCCAATCTGCTGGCAGATTGCACACATTTTGCTTACTGGGTATATCCGCGTTTACAAAGTTCCAACACAAATTTCAAGTTTGATTACAGAAGGCCGTTAAAAATTAATAACTCGTAACTGTTTACAGATACCATTTAAGAGATACGCGCGAGAGAGAAAGATATATCTTTTTCTTTCCTTTAATATCAAGTAGAAACTTTAATAGTTTGTTGAAGATTATCTTTAGCAGAATATAATTCTTTGTTTGTAGAACAAAACCCTGCATCTTTGAAAATAAATGTTTTTGTTATACCATTCCATTATCAGAAGTGAGACAATGTTTTAGTCACACGTTACACTCAGTGATGATACTTACAACCATGTATACTTCCGCTGGTCCCACGATACTCGGTCTTAATCTCGAGTCCAATATTAAACATCGAAACATGACTTTGTGACCGGGCTTGTAAATTGCCCGATCGGTCTGGATGAAAACGGAATAGCTTTTATGAACGTACTCGATCTCTTTCGATTTAGAGAAATTGATACCCGACAAGCCGCGTGCAGCGAGTGTGTATTTCCCTGGTGTGGTTTCCCCAATCTAACATCGTATTAGAAAATTTATTAACATAAAGTATGTGACAAAATATATATATGTATTATTTTTCTATATAATAATTTCTCTTTTAATCAAAGAAAAACTATGACAAAATATATATATGTGTTATTTTTCTATATAATAATTTCTCTTTTAATCAAAGAAAAACTATCACTAATCACAGATCCAGACAGTCGTACATATATGTATACGTACGTCTAATTGTAAAATCTTAGTGGAATAAGGCTCGACGATTGCGGTCCGAGAAATGTTAAATATCCTTCCCGAATCGAGTGTTCCAGTCAATTCAACGTATATCGTTGACGGCGTCGATACGCCGGTGATACTTGCCGCTACATGATATTCTGAATCAGGACGTATCACTTTTGGCGCGATAATCGTGTAATACCTTGGGGGAACAGAGAATATTGTACAAACTGATGATGCCTAACGCGAACAATAAAGCTACAATTTTTATTGCTGCGACGTTGAAGCTTGTTTCAAACGAACTGTACTTGCCGACATTTGTTTGTATGAAATTCGTGGAAATTATTAATATCTCTATACTTACGGTTCTGCCGGTGCATTTGAAATGATTGCCGACAGCAGTAGAATGTGCAGCCACCGCCAGTCCATATTCTAAGAGAATTAAACGAGCAATTTGTGAACAATTTGCGTTTTCCCTTAAATTCTAATGAACCGCGAGATTGCGCAACTGACGACAATAAAAGTAATCATAAATCATTCTTCTTACGAATATATTACAGAAGTGAAAACGCGGAAGACAGCGCGGTAGACGCAGAGATGAGTACACAAATACCAGGAATGTTGCCAAACGTCACGAGTAATTAAATACAATTATATACGTAGGTGACACGCGCACAGGTGTCGGTATAACTCCGTCGTTGGGCAGTTCCCCTCTTTTGCGAAATCTTCCTCGTGGTGCCTCTCGATACCGGTTTTTTCCGGGAAATTATCGTTAATTTTCAACGAGTTGAACAATTACGAAGGGGAAAACCAACTCGACAAAATGACGCGAGAGAAGCTAAGAATTCCAGTAAAATCAAAGATTTCCCTCGTGTTTTATGCATTATTATACAATTAAATAGTTCTTGGAAAAACTTATTTTTATGTATACTGTCCTTTTATATTTTGCAAAAATGTGGGATGATTAAAATGCCACAGTAATTGGAACAACAAGATACGTATGCGTATCTAAAGTAACAATAATAAATCGAAAGCTTCGGCATCAAACTATATCCATGGGCGTCCGTAGGATTTTTTCCAGGGGGGGCATGATTTAAAATGTTACTTCCAGAATTAAAATACTTATAATTTAATGGAATTAATGGAAAAGATTAAAAATACTGGAATTTTCTTCAGAAAATCTAATGCTTAAAGAACTTATAAGCGAATCTACACATGGTAAAAACAGGCTTAGTTTATAGTATTTAGTATTCTTTGGGATCCTCTGTGAAATAGTTCGCTCTTTTAGTTTGTTTTAATATAATTCGTGGTACTTTAATCTCAACACCAATCGAGCAGCTAAATTTCTCGTATTCTGTGAAAATATTGTCAAATTTATCCCGTTTTTCATGAAGAATAGAGATTAAACGTTTTATATGATTTTGACATCCGAGCAAATTTATTTGTTTATTTGTAATAGTACAGAAATTGGTTCTAGTATTTCGGAATATTTTGATATTATAAATAGGCATAATAGAAATGTCGGTCTAATCGCGGAACAGTATAAACAACGAGCTTTTTGCTTACCACTAGTGGACCCTTCAGAAATTTCAAGCAATATATTGTTCTAATATTGTTCCGAAATGCTTTTTAAATCGACTAATAGATTTATGCTTCTCGGTCGACGTGCTCTAAACGTGCGTTGCGGCGACAATCTGCGATCTTTTTTCTTTATTTCAAGGAAAAATAAATTGCTAAATTGTTTGCTGATTCCAGGAGGGGGCAAATGCCCGGTCTTGCCCCCCCCCCCCCCCCCGCGGACGCCCATGACTATAACCATACTAAATTTCTCGTATTCTGTGAAAATATTGTCAAATTTATCCCGTTTTTCATGAAGAATAGAGATTAAACGTTTTATATGATTTTGACATCCGAGCAAATTTATTTGTTTATTTGGAATAGTACAGAAATTGGTTCTAGTATTTCGGAATATTTTGATATTATAAATAGGCATAATAGAAATGTCGGTCTAATCGCGGAACAGTATAAACAACGAGCTTTTTGCTTACCACTAGTGGACCCTTCAGAAATTTCAAGCAATATATTGTTCTAATATTGTTCCGAAATGCTTTTTAAATCGACTAATAGATTTATGCTTCTCGGTCGACGTGCTCTAAACGTGCGTTGCGGCGACAATCTGCGATCTTTTTTCTTTATTTCAAGGAAAAATAAATTGTTAAATTGTTTGCTGATTCCAGGAGGGGGCAAATGCCCGGTCTTGCCCCCCCCCTGCGGACGCCCATGACTATATCCATACTAAATTTCTCGTATTCTGTAAAAATATTGTCAAATTTATCCCGTTTTTCACGAAGAATAGAGATTAAACGTTTTATATGATTTTGACATCCGAGCAAATTTATTTGTTTATTTTGTAATAGTACAGAAATGGGTTCTAGTATTTCGGAATATTTTGACATTATAAATAGGCATAATAGAACTGTCGGTCTAATCGCGGAACAGTATAAACAACGAGCTTTTTGCTTACCACTAGTGGACCCTTCAGAAATTTCAAGCAATATATTGTTCTAATATTGTTCCGAAATGCTTTTTAAATCGACTAATAGATTTATGCTTCTCGGTCGACGTGCTCTAAACGTGCGTTGCGGCGACAATCTGCGATCTTTTTTCTTTATTTCAAGGAAAAATAAATTGCTAAATTGTTTGCTGATTCCAGGAGGGGGCAAATGCCCGGTCTTGCCCCCCCCCCCCGCGGACGCCCATGACTATATCCATACTAAATTTCTCGTATTCTGTGAAAATATTGTCAAATTTATCCCGTTTTTCATGAAGAATAGAGATTAAACGTTTTATATGATTTTGACATCCGAGCAAATTTATTTGTTTATTTGGAATAGTACAGAAATGGGTTCTAGTATTTCGGAATATTTTGACATTATAAATAGGCATAATAGAACTGTCGGTCTAATCGCGGAACAGTATAAACAACGAGCTTTTTGCTTACCACTAGTGGACCCTTCAGAAATTTCAAGCAATATATTGTTCTAATATTGTTCCGAAATGCTTTTTAAATCGACTAATAGATTTATGCTTCTCGGTCGACGTGCTCTAAACGTGCGTTGCGGCGACAATCTGCGATCTTTTTTCTTTATTTCAAGGAAAAATAAATTGCTAAATTGTTTGCTGATTCCAGGAGGGGGCAAATGCCCGGTCTTGCCCCCCCCCCCCCCCGCGGACGCCCATGACTATAACCATACTAAATTTCTCGTATTCTGTGAAAATATTGTCAAATTTATCCCGTTTTTCATGAAGAATAGAGATTAAACGTTTTATATGATTTTGACATCCGAGCAAATTTATTTGTTTATTTGTAATAGTACAGAAATTGGTTCTAGTATTTCGGAATATTTTGATATTATAAATAGGCATAATAGAAATGTCGGTCTAATCGCGGAACAGTATAAACAACGAGCTTTTTGCTTACCACTAGTGGACCCTTCAGAAATTTCAAGCAATATATTGTTCTAATATTGTTCCGAAATGCTTTTTAAATCGACTAATAGATTTATGCTTCTCGGTCGACGTGGTATAAACGTGCGTTGCGACGACAATCTGCGATCTTTTTTCTTTATTTCAAGGAAAAATAAATTGTTAAATTGTTTGCTGATTCCAGGAGGGGGCAAATGCCCGGTCTTGCCCCCCCCCCCCTGTGGACGCCCATGACTATATCCATACTAAATTTCTCTTCCGCATTCAACGTATTTGTTTATTATTGTTTATTATGGGGAAAAATGGAGCGAGCTATCAAATCTCGCCGATCTCTTGTGAATCAAACTAATTGTAAGCAGATTAATTCAGCAGCCATCAGTAAATACAAATGAATCTACGAGTCGTTGACTGGCTGCCAAAAGTATCGCAACCGCTACGACTTGAGACTTTCACCCGCGGAGATCCAGGGCAACCGTGAAAAACGACGATAAATCTCTCATCCGAAGACGCTGAGCGAGCGAGCGATATCGCCTTATCGGTAACATTATTCTCGAGAATCAAAAGGATTCATCTCTCTCTTTACGGGGCGACAAGTAGATCGCGTCATCGTGCAAAATAATTCATCCCGGTGACTCACCTGGTCACAGACGGAAGACGATATCTTCCTCCGCTACGGCAAAAATTGTAAATCGGACCGTCACTGCCGGATCGTCGCGACGAGCGTCGTCGTCGAGTCCCCAAGGGAACCAAGAGAGAGAAAAGGGACGCGGGAGAGGACGCTGATCGAGAAACTTGGACAACTAGAAGGTATTGTACCAGGAGGTATTTCGCGCCTGCTAACACCGCAACGGTTAAGCAAGTACTGACGGCCACTACCAATCATGGCTGCGAGAAACCGGGCAGTGCAGGTTTCCCTTCCGCCTCCACCGTCTCCACCACAGCGGACACATCTTTACCGTTAGGTAAAAATAACGCGATAACCACAGATCTGTCCTCACTTTGGACAGGTCCCTAATACGATTGGCGTGATGCTTGCTGATCCTGGGAGATGAACATTTCCTCGAAAAATAGAAAATGCGAGATTTAAAGGCGAGATTCCTGCGAAAAAGATTCAAAATAATCTCAAACGCTTTTACAGATTTTACATTATTTCTGCAATAGCGTCAGTGGATGCTCGTAACACTCGCTGAATCAGCGTAATCATGGAGACAACGATTAATTTCATGTTTCAAATGGAACGCAGTATTTCCCGTGCAATTGTACGCGGCCACGAAATCCACGAAAATGATTTGATGAATTGACGAAAAAGCGAGTTACGCTTACACGTCACATTTTTCAGATCAAGCTTCGTTATACTCCGTTCGTTACTTATTTGACTCAGTTATATCATCATCTTCAGTTTTGCGCGATGCGTGATTTTTATAAAAAAGCATACTGCGAGTAGAGTAGTTTTTTGCATGTGTATATAATATCAACGATGTACATAAATGTATAAATCTTTTATAACATAAAATAATATGCCATCCTTTGTCAGCAACGTCTGCCGCCTGTGGTGATTTTAATGCGTGTCCCAGTTGACGAGAGTGAACGAGGTTGTGTATTAATAACGTTCGCCTGGAGTAGGGATATGCTGAATCTTTTATGTGTTGATGATTTATCTTCAATAGCGGGAACGCTGTCAAATATTTCATGTACGACTAATGATCCACCTGCAAAACGCAATCAAATACTCGTTTATTTCTTATCGATTTTAAATCGTGACAACCAGTGATGGGAAGAAATTTTAAATTCTTTTTAAAATGTAACACATTCGGAGGAGGATTCTTTTGAATTGCATATAAATGAAAATGGATTTTTCACACAGTCTTCTATGGAACGACCAGTAAAAAGACGAATTCAAATGCTGACGCTATATTGCAGAGATAATGTAAAATCTGTAAAAACGTTTGAGATTATTTTGAATTTTTGTCGCACGCGACAGATTTTCGCAGGAATCTCGCCTTTAAATCTCGCATTTTCCATTTTTCGAGGAAATGTTTATTTCTTATCGATTTTAAATCGTGACAACCAGCGATGGAAAGAAATTTTAAATTCTTTTTAAAATGTAACACATTAGGAGGAGGATTCTTTTGAATTGCATATAAATGAAAATGGATTTTTCACACAGTCTTCTATGGAACGACCAGTAAAAAGACGAATTCAAATGCTGACGCTATATTGCAGAGATAATGTAAAATCTGTAAAAACGTTTGAGATTATTTTGAATTTTTGTCGCACGCGACAGATTTTCGCAGGAATCTCGCCTTTAAATCTCGCATTTTCCATTTTTCGAGGAAATGTTTATTTCTTATCGATTTTAAATCGTGACAACCAGCGATGGAAAGAAATTTTAAATTCTTTTTAAAATGTAACACATTAGGAGGAGGATTCTTTTGAATTGCATATAAATGAAAATGGATTTTTCACACAGTCTTCTATGGAACGACCAGTAAAAAGACGAATTCAAATGCTGACGCTATATTGCAGAGATAATGTAAAATCTGTAAAAACGTTTGAGATTATTTTGAATTTTTGTCGCACGCGACAGATTTTCGCAGGAATCTCGCCTTTAAATCTCGCATTTTCCATTTTTCGAGGAAATGTTTATTTCTTATCGATTTTAAATCGTGACAACCAGCGATGGAAAGAAATTTTAAATTCTTTTTAAAATGTAACACATTAGGAGGAGGATTCTTTTGAATTGCATATAAATGAAAATGGATTTTTCACACAGTCTTCTATGGAACGGCCAGTGAAAAAACAAATTCAAATGCTGACGCTATATTGCAGAGATAATGTAAAATCTGTAAAAACGTTTGAGATTATTTTGAATTTTTGTCGCACGCGACAGATTTTCGCAGGAATCTCGCCTTTAAATCTCGCATTTTCCATTTTTCGAGGAAATGTTTATTTCTTATCGATTTTAAATCGTGACAACCAGCGATGGAAAGAAATTTTAAATTCTTTTTAAAATGTAACACATTAGGAGGAGGATTCTTTTGAATTGCATATAAATGAAAATGGATTTTTCACACAGTCTTCTATGGAACGACCAGTAAAAAGACGAATTCAAATGCTGACGCTATATTGCAGAGATAATGTAAAATCTGTAAAAACGTTTGAGATTATTTTGAATTTTTGTCGCACGCGACAGATTTTCGCAGGAATCTCGCCTTTAAATCTCGCATTTTCCATTTTTCGAGGAAATGTTTATTTCTTATCGATTTTAAATCGTGACAACCAGCGATGGGAAGAAATTTTAAATTCTTTTTAAAATGTAACACATTAGGAGGAGGATTCTTGAATTGCATATAAATGAAAATGGATTTTTCACACAGTCTTCTATGGAACGACCAGTGAAAAAACAAATTCAAATTGCGTCTGAAAGTCACAGAAACAGAAAAGCTCATTTCATTTTGGAAAAAAGAACAATTCAAGCGAAAAGGCATAATAAATTTTTATTTGTTAGAAGAAAAAGAGCATTTGAATTTGTTTTTTTACTGGTCGTTCCATAGAAGACTGTGTGAAAAATCCATTTTCATTTATATGCAATTCAAGAATCCTCCTCCTAATGTGTTACATTTTAAAAAGAATTTAAAATTTCTTTCCATCACTGGTTGTCACAATTTAAAAATGAAGATATTTAATAAATATGCTGTTTAGATGCAAGATTGCGTATAGAGAACTAAAAACCGTAAAGCACCAAAGAGACATTTTGATAGTAAAACTATGGCAATGCATAATATTTAATATTAAAAATAAAAGTTTATTTTTTATCCGTGTTATTTATATTTTACATTTCAAATACTATGCTTCGACAATTAAATTTCCCGCCATGATTATTTTAGCAGAGACGTGTCGCCGCTCGAACTTGACGTTACTTCTGACGTTCTGACGTGACTCCGATTCAAGGAGCATCGCTGTATCCGATGGAGACAACATCACGGTCTTACATACAGGTCTGGAAACTACCTCTAATTTCAGTGGTGGGAGTATGGCCGATTTTTGAAGCACATTTAGTTTCTAGCATAACCACTACTCGTCGCTGTCATCGACGTCCGCAGATGAATATAACCTGAAAAACCGGAGATAAGAACCCACGTGTGTTCATGACTCTTATTGAAAAACGGTTATTGACTACAAAAGTTATCGAAACGTTTATTGAAATGACGAAATGGTGTGCGGTACCGAATTGCAAGACCGGCAGTAGAACCGAGCAGAAACGTTCTTTATTTCGAGTGCCGAAAGACATTGTTACTTGGAAAAAGTGGGAAAAAGCTATTACCCGCAAAAATAAAATAAAAAGATAAAGGACAGATTTAAACATAAAATCCTGATGGAAAAGATATAATAAAATTTTGCTAAAATGTATTTGAAAATCCCTATCAATTGATCCCGGTTCATTATCATTTCATCATAAATTTTCAAACTTTTGGAATATTAGATATAAAATTTATAATAAAATACGAAAATTTATAATAAAATATAAAAATTTATGATGAAATGTTAATGAATCGAGGTCGATTGACAGAGAGTTTCAAATACATTTCAACAAATTTTATTACATTTTTTTCCATCACTGAAGGATTCGTTTTTATTCACACTTAATTTTGAGAATAAAAACTCAATTTTATTTCATATACATATTTCACTAATTCATTTACAGTCTTAAATTATTTAAAGCGTTATTAATTTATCATATTGTTTCGTGAAGACTGCGAGTGGAATAAAGACGGACGGATATTCCCCCGGCCTCTGACGTCCCTCGTCGCCCTGCGAACATCGATCGCAACGCCTCTAGCGGCTACTAAAGGAATAAAAAGTGTCACACAAAATGATCCATCTCCACCTCTGAAGTTTCCAGACCTGTATATAAGACCGTGGACAACGTGATGGAGCAATATACGGCGACTCAATGACAAGATACAAGATATCTTGCGGTGATATCGATTATTCCGCCAATTAACCGACGTAAAGACAAATCGGCCCTTTGGAGAAACGAAGATGTGAGGCAGCGTCAATGTCGATCAACGGGTGGAACGAGAGTGCGCTCGCCACCGCCTCGTCCTAATCCCGTCAATCGTGATTACGTGATTAACGTGAATAAAGAATCGAGGAACGGAGTGCATCGTCATGGCGACACACGGTTTGCGAGGTCTGCACCTTTGACTCCGGTATGAGGTTCAACGACAAGGAGCTCGCGGAGGTGAGCTTTGGGCCCGCGGATCTCGAGGGACGTCTAAATCACAAGCGGGCCCACAAGTCAGGTTAGTCTAACGCGCGACCCAATGAAATAAATGGTGAACGTGACGCGGACGCTGGCCTGATGGTCAGGGCCTGATCCCCCGTCATCTCGTTTAGATTGATCGATAGTTGCTTTCCATTTGCACTGAAGTGATACCGAGTTACTCGCTTATGCGAGTATTGTGTACTCGGATAAGACATCAATTGTTCAGTGAGTAACGCTGGATAATGTCGATTGTGGACCCAGACCTATTGTGTACTCGGATAAGACATCAATTGTTCAGTGAGTACGCTGGATAATGTCGATTGTGGACCCAGACCTATTGTGTACTCGGATAAGACATCAATTGTTCAGTGAGTAACGCTGGATAATGGTCGATTGTGGACACAGACCTATTTTCATGCTAAAACTGAGCATCGCGTATCAGCATGAAAAAACACCTCGAGTCAAGTCTGCAAATTCGCTCGAATCTCAATTTTCCAGCATCAAAAGGAAGTGCGTTCGACTGAGTTAGTGAGAATTATCCGGGTTTTCATGTAAATTGAAAGCAACTATTGACACATAAATACATGTACGTGTGTGTGTGTGTATGCTGATACCTCGTACTCAATACGCTGATTCCCATCTGCTTGCAGTGTTTAAAGAGAAGTGGTTCAAGTTAAGGTACAATCTGCTGTTTTATTTCAACATCAACGACCTCGGCCACATTGACAGGAGGCAGCCGGCTGGCGTCATCATCTTAGAGAATTACACATTAATATCGATATCGTCCGAAGGAGCGTTTGCCTTCAGTATCTCGTTTCGTGACGAGCACGAGAAGCGTCATGTACTGAGCGGCCGATCGGAGTCTCAGGTAGAACAGTGGGTCAGTGCGCTTAGGCAGGCGAGCTACGAACACTGGAGGTCTCGTTTGATCACGCTACAAAGAGATTGTGCAAGAAACCGGTAAAGATCCATTGCTCATGTATCCCAGGAATCAGGGTGTCGACGAGACGAGAGCCAGCTGTCCAGCTTCAGGTCTCACGTACGCTCGTTCGTCGACGCGTCGTCGTCTGCGTCAAACGCGACAACGAGCAAGTTTGTAGAAATGCTTTTACAAAGTTATAAACCAATATTGAAAAGAAATATGAGGTAAGTAACAAGGATTTTCTTAAAATAAAATTATCTACCAATGATTTAGTGACGCATTTCAAAATGTTGTCCTTGCGCATCGATCAAGCTAGACATCGACGTGAGTACAGAATTTGTTACAGTGCGATTCCTGAAAATTTTGTTGCATCTCAGTAACTGAATTAGTATCGTTGCTTTAAATCTATCTGCTCTCTTGTTAGGAAATCTACGTTGATACTCTCGTACGGCAGCTCGTGCATTTCCGTCACAGAATCTGTACGCGAAATGAATATCGGTGTATTCCTCATTTGAAAACACTTTTGGCATTCTGATAGTATTGCTAGTTGACACGAGATTGAAATCTAACGCTACTGTTGTGAAAGTAACAATCATACTGAATCGTTTCAACATAGTGAACATGAATACATGTAAATACACATAACATAAACATCTTGGTCTTAAATTCTACACTATGTTCCGTTGTTACTTATCTCATATTTCTTTTCAATATTGGTTTATACTTTGTAATAAAGCATTTCTAAAGCAAACTCGATATAAGAATTTTTTCTTATATATATATATATACAGGGTGTCCCGGTTTTAACCGACAAACTGCGGGGGCATATTCTACTAGTGAAATAAGAAAAAATTCTTATATCGAGTTTGCTTAGAAATGCTTTTCTAAAGTTATAAACCAATATTGAAAAGAAATATGAGATAAGTAACAACGGATTTTTCACAAAAATAAAAATTATCTACGCAATGATTTAGTGACGCATTTCAAAATGTTGTCCTTGCGCATCGATACAAGCTAGACATCGACGTAGTACAGAATTCGGTACAATTTCTGAAAATTTGTTTGCATCTCAGTAGATTAGTATCTTCTTTAAATCTATCGTGCTTTCTCTTGTTAAAATCTGAGTTGATACTCTCGTACGGCAGCTCGTGCATTTCCGTCACAGAATCTGTACGCGAAATGAATATCGTGTATTCCTCATTTGAAACACTTTTGGCATTCTGATAGTAATTGCTAGTTGACACGACGATTGAAATCTAACGGCTACTGTTGTGAAAGTAACAATCATACTGAATCGTTCAACATAGTGAACATGAATACATGTAACACATCATAAACATCTTGGACCTTCCAAATTCTACATATGTTCCGTTTTTACTTATCTCATATTTCTTTTCAATATTGGTTTATAACTTTGTAATAAAGCATTTCTAAGCAAACTCGATATAAGAATTTTTTCTTATTATATATATATATACAGGGTGTCCGGGTTTTAACACCGACAAACTGCGATATTCTACTGTGAATGAAGAAAAATTCTTATATCGAGTTTGCTTAGAAATGCTTTACAAAGTTATAAACCTAATTGAAAAGAAATATAGATAGTAACAAGGATTTTTCACAAAAATAAAAATTATCTACGCAATGATTTAGTGACGCATTTCAAAATGTTGTCCTTGCGCATCGATACAAGCTAGACATCGACGTAGTACAGAATTTTTCGGTACGCATTTCTGAAAATTTTGTTGCATCTCAGTAACTGAATTAGTAATTCGTTGCTTTAAATCTTCTGGTACTCTCTTGTTAGAAATCTACGTTGATACTCTCGTACGGCAGCTCGTGCATTTCCGTCACAGAATCCGTACGCGAAATGAATATCGTGTATTCCTCATTTGAAAACACTTTTGGCATTCTGATAGTAATGCTATGCACGACGATTGAAATCTAACGGCTACTGTTGTGAAAGTAACAATCATACTGAATCGTTTCAATATTGAACATGAATACATGTGAATACACGTAACATAAACATCTTGGACCTTCCAAATTCTACACTATGTTCCGTTGTTACTTATCTCATATTTCTTTTCAATATTGGTTTATAACTTTGTAATAAAGCATTTCTAAGCAAACTCGATATAAGAATTTTTTCTTATTATATTATATATATATATACAGGGTGTCCCGGTTTTAACCGACAAACTGCGGGGCATATTCTACTAGTGGAAATAAGAAAAAATTCTTATATCGAGTTTGCTTAGAAATGCTTTATTACAAAGTTATAAACCAATATTGAAAAGAAATATCAGATAAGTAACAACGGATTTTTCACAAAAATAAAAATTATCTACGCAATGATTTAGTGACGCATTTCAAAATGTTGTCCTTGCGCATCGATACAAGCTAGACATCGACGTATGAGCAGAATTTGTCGGTCGACATTTCAAAATTTTGTTGCATCTCAAGCTTGAATTAGTAATTCGTTCTTTAAATCTATCTGGTACTCTCTTGTTAGGAAATTACGTTGATACTCTCGTATCGGATTTCTCTCACAGAATCCGTACGCGAAATGAATATCGTGTATTCCTCATTTGAAAACACTTTTGGCATTCTGATAGTAATTGCTAGTTCACGACGATTGAAATCTAACAGCTACTGTTGTGAAAGTAACAATCATACTGAAATCGTTTCAACATAGTGAACATGAATACATGTGAATACACATAACATAAACATCTTCGACCTTGCAAATTCTACACTATGTTCTTGTTACTTATCTCATATTTCTTTTCAATATTGGTTTACAACTTTGTAATAAAGCATTTCTAAGCAAACTCGATATAAGAATTTTTTCTTATTTCCACTAGTAGAATATGCTCCCGCAGTTTGTCGGTTAAAACCCGGACACCCTGTATACGCGACAATTATATGCGGCCTTGTGATATGTACGTATACAGGGTGTTTCATAAGTGCCGATTTAATTATTAGTGAAATTTGAAGACATGAAAAAAGAGTTTATACCAGTATGTTCGTACAAAGGGGGACACCATGTACGGATACGATTATTATGAGTGGAGGCGTTGAGGACGTTTCAAGTCACTTCTTTTTTTGGGATGCTGTATTTTTATCTTATAGGATAGTAGCCCTTTTAATATAAATTCAATGATACATTACATAAAAACATTCAAGTCAATCAAGGCCAAAAATACATGATAAAATAAAATTCAAATGTATGATCTGTATATCCGTCCGTCGTTCGCTTTGCTCTCAGTATGTCTATCTATGTTTATGAGCTGTGTTTTCTTAAACTGCTATCATAATGTTATTATTACGAATTGAGGACAAGTGATGCTTACAAACGTTGCGAGTGCAAAGCGAAGCATTAGTATGAGATTAGTCGTAGGCACTGAACGTAATGGCTAATTACAATAATTCACAAATTGTAGACATTTTGATAACTTTTGGTGAATGTGGAAAAAATGCAGCTGAAACTGCAAGAGTATTAAATGAACGAGATCCAGATCGACATAGACATAGTGCCCGTTCAATTTACGGATTATATCACGAGCAAGACAATTCATCTGTGTCGTCGAGTTCAAGGTGAAAACTTTGAACATTTATTGTGAAGGGAAATACAGATCATCGTTTGAATTTTATTTTATCATGTATTTTTGGCCTTGATTGACCTCAGATGCTTTTATGTAATGTTCATTAAATTTATATTAAAAAGGGCTACTATCCTAAAATAAAAAATACAGCATCCATTAAGAAGATGACTTGAACGTCCTCAACCCTCCATCTCATATAACTGTCCTTATATATGTGTCTCTTTTGTCTGATTTATTTCGTATAAACTCTTTTCATATATGTCTTCAAATGTCACTAATAATTAAGGTCACTTCATACGAATCACCCTGTATAGAAACGAAGAGACTTGTGCTGCTACTTTTGCACGGACAGTCCGTCATCTACGTTTGGAGACAGAAGTGTGTCATTTATACTATCATGAGGAAAGATATGTCCTGCTCTGAGGCGGATAAAATCCAATTGCACCATGCCATTTTTATCTAACATACGCGTGATATTTGAATAGCAAGATTAGCACGTGATCCATATGCTATCAGCGGGATTTTTCGTGTCCTGTACTGGCGATCCATCGTGATACGTCATTTTGATCTGTAAAGGATATACGTGATACAGTACGATGAAAGTCATCGGTTCAACCTCATCTACTAAATGTTGTTTAAACGGACATGCTTACAAAGAGCGGTGTATTTTAGTCGTTTGAAGTATTCGGATGACTTTTCAGTTCCATGTGTATGTGTTTGTGAAGCGTTACTTGTACCGAGGTATTTTGTCTCCTGTGTTAATTTCTTCCTCCACGGCTCATTCGATCATGATGGTCTTTCATATTCATCCGTTAGTCTATATACACGAACGCAGAGCACATATATTAAAGAGAGAGAGAGGAGCACAATAATTCCATTAAATATTCCTTTATGTTTTCAGATAGCAATCACTTGGAATTGTCTTTGCATATGACATACATGTAAACAACACAATGTAATATTACGTTCGAATTTATATGTACCTCATTCGGTCAGATATCGAAATCGACTTATAATTTCCGTCAATTGAGACACTTTTCTCTTGGTTGTTGGAATATCGGTTGGATAAGCAAGAGAAAATGTCTGGGTACGCTGTATCGATGCTTCTCCTTTTCTGGTTTCCCATAGGTGTATCTGAATTATGTGCCTTGGGATGAATGAATAATTCTTTTACAAGATTGCTTACTTTACGATCTCTCTTACGAGGATTGTTTTACCTTGCATGAACAGTTGCCGCAACTTTTGACTCTTTTGAACTAACATGTTCGGCGATCGATTGTCCTCGAAATTCGCAGAACATATTCCGCGACTTCAAACCATTCCAAATGTCTGATCACCCACGTTGGCAATAATCTTCCAAATACCACTAGTACCGGTGACTGCGATAGCTCTACTCACTGATAAAATGGTATTGTTGTGAGTCCGTAGTTTCACTTTCGATTGTCATCCATCCTTGCAGTCCATTCTTAATTTTAATAATTCCGTTATATATAAGATGGCCAAGTCTGCCGAAAGCAGATGATGCTAACTATCTGCTATCACACTATTGCTGCCAAAAGACAACAAATTTGATACAGAAGTTGTTAACGATTAATCGAACAAATTGGTGCCCAGAAATGTAACAGAGCTTGCTCACAATCTAAGAACAGATTGGCGGCAGAAACCGAGCAGAATCTGCAAACATAGGCTTGAAGTCAGATTGTCGACAGAAACCGAGCAAGATCTGCGCGCGCGTAATCTAACGGCAGATTGGCAGCAGAAACCAGCGGATCTGCAGCTTTTGACAGTATTCAATTTACACGGCTATGAATCGTGTTTCGCTGCAGCTATGCGGTGCACGCGTCGAGTTCTTACTCGATGTTAAGTTTAGCCTAACAGTTATATAAAATTTATAGGCCTTGGCATGATCAATATAATTTTTCTGAACATTTTTCCTCGCGGCAAGAGCCTCATGGACAGCGTCACGCTAGTTCACGCCACAAGCAATCTGAAGTTCGAAAGCAAAATTCGGACTTCGGATTAGAAATAAATTAACAATAAGAGAGAGATTATGCAAGAACTGTCAGACATCAAGAAATGCCTTTAATTCGTTCAGACAAAAAATGCGTTCTTTCTAATTTATAGTGTGTTAAAAGTAAACACATGCTTAATATATCTAATATGAATGGCCTTGCAGATTCTGTGGTTTCCCTCAATCCCTCAAATGTTATCAGATCTGCTCGGTTTCTGCCTGTGCCGTCAGGAGTCTGTTAGCAGGCTCTGCTGGCAGATCTATCCTAACGCGGACAAACGAATGCCAATTCTTATCACCTTGCAGTAATCTGTTGCCAATCTGCTGGCAGATTACATCTACATTGCTTACGAGATGGCCAAGTCTGCGAAAAGCAGATGTCTAACTATCTGCTTTATCAACTATTGAAAGACAACAAATTTGATACTGGTATCGTTCGATAATTCATTTCGAAATTGTAGAAATGTAACAGAGCTTGCTCTACAAATCTAAGACAGGTTGGCAGAACCAGGCAGAATCCGCATGGCTCGAAGTCGGATGTCGGCGCGAAACCAGGCAAGATTTAGCGCAATCTAACGGCTGTTAGCAGCAGACGGGGATCTCTGGCCGGTATTCAAATTCTCGGCTATGAATACGTGTTTTCTTGCGCACGCTATGCGGTACCGCGTCGAGTTCTTCCTCGATGTGAATTTAGCTCTCTTATATAAGTTAATATCTTGCCTTGATGACAATAATTTTCGGAACATTTTGACTCGGCGGAGGCTCCCATGGAAGCGTCCACGTAGTTCACACCCACAAAATGTCTGAAGTTCGAAAGCAAAATTCGGACTTGGTTAGAAATAAATTAACAATAAGAGAATTATGCAACGAACTAGTAAAGACACATCCAAAGTCTTTAATGTCACTTTTCGACCAACTCGTTCTTTAACAATTTGGTGTGTTAAAATGCACATGCTTTATTATATCGTAAATATGAATGGCCAGGCTGCAGATTCTTCGGTTTCGCTCAATCTGTATCAATGTTAACAGATCCTGCTCGTTTCTGCCGCCAATCTGCCGTCAGAGTCTGTTAGCAGGTCTGCTGGCGAATCCTTCCTAACGCAGCGATAGGATGCCAATGCTATCAACTGCTCGTAATCTGTTGCCAATCTGCTGGCAGATTGCACATTACGCGAAGTAAGCCGTCTGCCGAAAGCAGATGATGTAACTTCTGCTATCAACTATTGCCAGCCAAAGACAACAAATTTGATCAGAAGTTGTGATAATTCGCAAATTGGTGCAGAAATGTAACGGAGCTTGCTCACAAATCTAAAAGGTTGTAGAACCGGCGTCCGCAGAACGGACAAGTCGGATTTCGACAGACGGAGCAAACGATTTGCGCGCGCAGAATCTGACGGCAGGATTGGCGGCAGAACCGAGCAAGATCTGCGCGCGCAATCTAACGGCAGATTGGCAGCAGAAACGGAACAGGATCACAGCTTTGACAGTATAATTCACGCGGCTATGAATATGTGTTTCAGCTCCGCACCGCCATGCGGTACATCGAGTTCTTATCGATGTTGAAGTACTTCCTAACAGTTATATAGGTTAATATACGCGCCTTGAGCATACAATATATAATTTTACCGGACATTTTACTCCGGCAATTAGAGGCTCCCATGGACAGCGTCCACTATGGATTCACGCACGCAAACAATCTGAAGTTCGAAAACAAAGTCGGACTTTGGTTAGAATAAGTCTTATAATAGAGCAGAGATTATGCAAGAGACATCAAAAGACACATCAACTGTATTTTAATTGAACAAACCAAACAATGCGTTCTTTTACAATGGTATGATTATAAAGTAAACATCGACTTTAATGTATCGTAAATATGAATGGTCAGAAGCTACAGATTCTGTTCGGTTTCTGCCGTCAATCTGCCGTCAAATTTGTAAAGATCCTGCTCGGTTCTGCCCCTAATCTGCCGTCAGAGTCTGTTAGCAATGCCTTGCTAGACTACTGTCCTATCCTAACCATGGATTATAACAGATGTCCTTCGCTATCAACTTGCAGTAATCTGTGTACCAAATTGCTGGAGATTGTTTTTTGCTTCGCAGATATCCAAGTTCTGAAAGCAGATGATGCTAACATCTGCTATCAACTCTTGCGCCAAAGACAAAATTTGATACGAAGTTGTTAACGATAATCTGACACATTGGTGCCGAAATGCAACAGAGCTTATCATAAAACCTAAACCAGTTGGCGGCAGAAACCGAATAGAATCTCACAAACATGATCAAGTCGGATTGGCGCAGAAATCGGCAGGATTTGCACGCGCAAATCTTAACGCAGATTGGCAGCAAAACTCGAACAGGATGCGAAACTTGACAGGATCAAATTAAGCGGCTATGAACTTATCGCTGTCACACCGCTATGGGTCGCCGTCGAGTTCTACCTGATTTAAGATTTAGCCACAGTTATATAAGTTAATATACGCGCCTTGGCATGACAATAAATTTTCTGCAGACATTTTACCACTCGCGGCACAAGTTCCCATGGAACGCGTCCCGTAGTTACGCCATGCAAAGCAATCTGAAGTTCGAAAGCAAAAATTCCGGACCTGGATTAGAATAAATTAACAATAAGAGAGAGTTATGCAAACGAACTGTCGAAAAGACACATCAAGCCAAATAATTACTTCAATTGAACAAACAAACAAATGCGTTTTTTAACAATTTTATAGGTGTAAAAGTAGCACATACTTTAATATATCGTAAATGAATGGTTCGAAGCTCAGATTCTGCTCGGTTTCTGCCGTCAATCTGCTCGTCAAATGTTACAGATCTGCCGGTTTCTGCCGCCAACTGCCGTCAGAGTCGTAGACGGCTCTGCTGGCAGATCCTATCTAACGCGACATAACGAGATGCCATGTTACATCAACTTGCCGCAGGTATCTGGCTGCCAATCTGCTGGCAGATTGCACATTTTGCTTACTGGTATATCCGCGTTACAAAGTTCCAAAACACAAATTTAAGTTTGATTACAGAAGGCCGTTAAATTATGCTTCGTAACTGTTTACAGATACCATTAAGATAGCAGAGAGAAAGATATATCTTTTTCTTTCCTTTAATCAAGTAGAACTTTTAACGTTTGTTGAAGATTATCTTTACGCGATATAATTTTTGTTTGTAGAACAAACACTCATCTTTGAAAATAAATGTTTTGTTATACCATTCCATTATCAGGAAGTGAGACAATGTTTGCCAGTCACGTCACTCCAGTGATGAGCTATTACAACCATGATCTTCGCTGGTCCCACGATACTTTCGTTTAATCTCAGTCCAATGATTAAACATCAGAAAATGACTGTGACCGGGCTTGTAATTGCCCGATCGGTCTGGATGAAAACGGAATTAGCTTTGGAACGTACTCGATCTCTTTCGATTTAGAAATTGATACCCATTGACGAAGCCGCGTTGCGCGAGTGTGTATTTCCTGTTGTGGTTTCATCTAACATCGTATTAGAAAATTTATTAACATAAAGTATGTGACAAAAATATATGTATTATTTTCTATATAATAATTTCTCTTAATCAAGAAAACTATGACAAAATATATTGTTATTTTTCTATATAATTTCTTTTAATCAAAGAAAACTATCTGCAATCACAGATTCAGACAGTCGTACATATATGTATACGTGCATCTAATTATAAAATCTTGGTGGAATAGGCTCGACGATTGCGGTCGAAATGGTAAATATCCTTCCCGATCAGTGTTCAATCAATTCAGCGTATATCGTTGACGGCGTCGATACGCCGGTGATACTTCACCCATACATGATATTCTGAATCAGGACGTATCACTTTGGCGCGATAATCGTGTAATACCTTGGGGAACAGAATATTGTACAAACTGATGCCTGTACCGAACAATGAGGCTGCAATTTTATTGCTTGCGACGTTGAAGCTTGTTTCAGGCTTGAACTTTAACGCCGACATTGTTTGTATGAAATTCATTGATGATAATATCTCTATACTTACGGTTCTGCCAGTGCATTTAAATGGTGCCGACAGCAGTAGAATGCACATGCACCATAGTCCATATTCTAAGAGAATTAAACGAGCAATTTATCGAACAATTTCCAAATTTTCACTAAATTCTAATAGACGCGGATTGCAACTGGCGACAATAAAGCTAATCACCGTCATTCTTCTTACGAATATACAGAAGTGAAAACGCGGAAGACAGCTGGTAGACGCGAAGATGAGTACACAAATACCAGATGTTGCCAAACGTCACGGGTAATTAATACAATTATATACGTGATCGACACACTTTGGGTGTCAGTATAACTCCGTCGTTGGGCAGTTCCCTCTTTGCAATCTTCCTCGTGAACACTCTCGATACCGGTTTTCGGGAAATTATCGTTAATTTTCAACGAGTTGAACAATGCGAAGGAAAACCAACTCGACAAAATGACGCGAGAAACTAAATTCCCAGTAAAATCAAGATTTCCTCGTGTTTTGTAAATTATTATACAATTAAATAGTTCTTGGAAAACTTATTTTATGTATGTACTGTCCTTTTATATTTGCAAAAATGTGGGATGATTAAGAAATGCCACAGTAATTGGAACAACAAGATACAATATGCGTATCTAAAGTAACAACTGTCTAAATCGAAAGCTTCGGCATCAAACTATATCCATGGGCGTCGTAGGAACTCCAGGGGGCATGGTTTAAATGTTACTTTTCAGAAATTAAAATACTTATAATTTGTGGAATTAATGGAAAAGATTAAAATACTGCGATTTTCTTCAGAAAATCTAATGTAAGAACATAAGCGAATCTACACATGGTAAAGCAAACTAGTTTATAGTATTTAGTATTCTTTGGGATCCTCTATGAAATAGTTCATCTTTAGTTTTGTTTAATATAATTCGTGGTACTTTAATCTCAGCACCAATCGAGCAGCTAATTTCTCGTATTCTGTGAAAATATTGTCAGAATTTGTCCGTTTTCATGAAGAATAGAAGACCAAGCGTTTATATGATTTTGACATCCGAGCAAATTTGTTGTTTATTTGGAATATTTTAGAAATTGGTTCTAGTATTTCGGAATATTTGGCCGTATAAATAGGCATAATAAATTGTCGGTCTTTCTAATCACTTGGAACAGTATAAACAACAGGCTTTTGCCACCACTAGGTAGACCCTTCAGAAATTTCAAGCAATATATTGTTCTATGTGTTTAATGCTTTTAAATCGACTAATAGATTTATGCTTCTCGGTCGACGTGCTATAAACGTGCGTTGCAACGTGTCACGATCTTTTTCTTTATTTCGGAAAAATAAATTATTCGTGTTTGCTGATTCCAGAGGGCAAATGCCGGTCTTGCCCCGTACGCCCATGACTATATCCATACTAAATTTCTCGTATTCTCTAAAAATATTGTCAAATTTATCCCATTTTCTGAAGAATAAATTAAACGTTTTATGTAATTTTGACATCGACAAATTTATTTATTTGGAATAGTAGAAATTAGTTCTAGTATTTCAGATGTTTTGACATTATAAATGACATAATAGAACTGTCAGTCTATCGGAACAGTATAAACAACAGGCTTTTGCCACCACTTGTGGACCCTTCAGAATTTCAAGCAATATATTGTTCTAATATTGTTCGAAATGCTTTTAAATCGACTAATAGATTTATGCTTCTCGGTCGACGTGCTCTAAGCGTGCATTTGCGCTTGACAATCTGCGATCTTTTCTTTATTTCAAGGAAAATCGTGCTAAATTGTTTGCTGATTTATTCCAGGAGGGCAAATGCCCGGTCTTGCCCCTACGGACGCCCATGACTATATCCTGCTAATTTCTCGTATTCTGTAATGTTATCAATTGTCCGTTTTTCATGAAGAATAGAGATTAAACGTTTATATGATTTGACATCCGAGCAAATTTATTTGTTGGCTTGGAATAGTACAGAAAGTGGTTCTATAGTATTCGGAATATTTTGATGTATAAATAGGCATAAATGTCAGTCTAATCATGAACAGTATAAACAACAGGCTTTTGCTTACCACTATTGGACCCTTCAGAAATTTCAAGCAATATATTGTTCTAATATTGTTCGAAATGCTTTTAAATCGACTAATGGGTTATGTATCGGTCGACGTCTTCTAAACATTAGATTTATGAGCAATCTGCGATCTTTTCTTTATTTCAAGGAAAATAAATTATAAATTGTTTGCTATGATTCAGGAGAGACTTAAATGCCCGGTGCCCCCTGCATTGCGCCCATGACTATATCCATACTAAATTTCTCGTATTCTGTAAAAATATTATCAAATTTATCCCGTTTTCTGAGAATAGGAGATAAACGTTTTATAATTTTGACATCCGAGCAGAATTTATTTGTTTATTTTGTAATAGTACGAAGTGGTTCCTAGTATTTCGGAATATTTTGATATTCTCATCGACATAATAAAATGTCAGTCTAATCATGGAACAGTATAAACATGAGCTTTGCCACTAGTGGACCACTAGAAATTTCAAGCCGTATATTGTTCTAATATTGTTCCATGCTTTTAAATCGACTAATAGATTTATGCTTCTCGGTCGGCATGCTCTAAGCTTGTGCGTGCAACGACAATCTGCGATCTTTTCTTTATTTCAGAAAATAAATTGCTAAATTGTTTATGATTCCAGGAGGGCAAATGTGGTCACCCCGTAGACATACGGCTATATGTACTAAATTTCATTCTGTGAAAAATATTATCAAATTTATCGTTTCACGAATAGAATTAAACGTTTTATATTTTGACATCCAAAGCAATTTATTTGTTTGGTATATGTGCAAGTGGTTCTAGTATTTCGGAATATTTGATATTATAAATAGGCATAATAAATCGGTAAGTCTAATCATGGAACAGTATAAATAACAACTTTTGCTTACCACTGGTGGACCTTCAGAAATTTCCAAGCAATATATTGTTCTAATATTTCTAAATGCTTTTAAATCATTAATAGATTTATCCTCGGTCGACGATGCTCTAAACGACCGTTTTGTTTGACAATCACGATCTTTTCTTTATTTCAGGAAAAATAAATTGCTAAATTGTTTGCTGATTCAGGAGGGCAAATGCCGGTCTTGCCTACGGACGCCCATGACCTATATCCATACTAAATTTCTCATATTCTGTGAAAATGTATCAATTTATCCCGTTTTCATGAAGAATAAATTAAACGTTTTTGCCATGATTTGACATCAAAACAGAATGTTGTTTATTTGGAATAGTACAAAAATTGTTCTAGTATTTCGGAATATTTTGAGAATATTATAAATAGGCATAGCCGTATCAGTCTAATCAAAGCAGACAGTATAAACCTTGACACCTTACCACTAGTGGACCCTTCAGAATTTCAAGCAATATATTGTTTCTAATATTGTTCAGAAATGCTTTTAAATCGATAATAATTTATGCTTCTCGAGTCGTATGCTCTAAACGTGCGTTGCAGCTTGACAATCTGCGATCTTTTTCTTTATTTCAAGGAAAATAAATTGCTAAATTGTTTGCTGATTCAGGAGGGGCAAATGCCGGTCTTGCCTAAGCCGCCCATGACTATATCCATACTAAATTTCTCGTATTCTGTAAATGTTATCAAATTGTCCGTTTTCACGAAGAATAGATAAACGTTTTGTAATTTTGACATCAGGCAAATTTATTTGTTTATTTTGTAATAGTACAGAGTGGTTCATGTTCGGAATATTTTGAGATATTATAAATAGGCATAATAGAAATGTCAGTATAATCTGGAACAGTATAAACAACAGGCTTTGCTTACTGGTGGATTATAGAAATTTCAAGCAATATATTGTTCTAATATTGTTTCGAAATGCTTTTAAATCGACTAATGAATTTGCTTCTCGGTCGACCCCGTGCTCTCGTGCGTTCTTGACGACAATCGTCTTTTCTTTATTTCAGGAAAAATATTGCTAAATTGTTTATGATTGGAGAACCATCTTGGTCTTACTTGGTGCCTTATGACTATATCCATCTAAATTTCTCGTATTCTCAGCAAGAAATATTATCAAATTATCCCGTTTTTCTGAAGAATAAATTAAACGTTTATATGATTTTGACATCCAGTAAATTTATTTGTTTATTTGTAATAATTACAGAAATTAGTTCTAGTATTTCAGAGTGTGCGATGTCTATAAATAGGCATAATAAATGTCAGTCTAATCATAGGTGGCCTCATCTTCAGACTTTTGCTTACCACTGGTGGACAGCTTCCATTTCAAGCAATATTCTTCTATATTGTTCCAGTAGCACTAAATCATTAATAGATTTATGCTTCTCAGTCGACGTCTCCTTGTGCGTTGCAACTTGTTTCAATCTGCGATCTTGCTGCTTTATTTCAAGGAAAATAAGTGCTAAATTATTTTGCTGATTCAGGAGGGCAAATGCGGTCACTTTGGACGCCCGTCTCCATATAAATTTCTCGTATTCCTGTAAATAATTGTGTTATCATTTTCTGAAGAATAGAGATAAACGTTTTATATGATTTTGACATCGAAACAGTTGTTGTTTATTTGGAATAATTACAGAAGTGGACTATAGTATTTCGAATATTTTGATATTATAAATGACATAATAGAAATGTCAGTCTAATCATGGAACAGTATGTTTCTGAGCTTTTGCCACTGATGGACCCTTCAAATTCAAACAATATATTGTTCTAATATTGTTCCGTCTTTTCAAATCGACTAATAGATTTATGCTTCTCAGTGTGCCTAAACTGTGCGTTGCGGCTGTTTCAATCTGCATTTTCTTTATTTCCAAGGAAAAATAAATTACTTCGTGTTTACTGATTCCAGGAGAATTGTCTGGTCTGCTACCTGCATGCCCCATGACTATATCATACTAAATTTCTCAGTATTCTGTAAATAATCAAATTTATCCCGTTTCTAGAAATAGGAGATAAACGTTTTATATGATTTGACATCAGAGCAAATTTATTTGTTTATTTTGTAATAATTGCAGTGATTCTAGTATTTCAGATATTTTGATATTATAAATAGGCATAATAGAAATGTCAGTCTAATCATGGAACATTATGACTTAACAGGCTTTTTGCTGCCACTGGTAAGGACCCTTCAGAAATTTCAAACGTATTGTTCTAATCTTGTTCGAAATGCTTTTAAATCGATAATAGGTTATGCTTCTCGGTCGACGTGCTCTAAACGTGCGTTGCGACAATCTGCGATCTTTTAACATTTGAAAATAAATTGCTAAAGTGTTTGCTGATTCCAGGAGAGGGCAAATGCCGGTCTTTGCCCCGCGGACCATGACCTATATCATACTAAATTTCTCGTATTCTGTGAAAATATTATCAAATTTATCCGTTTTCTGAAGAATAGAATAAACGTTTTATATGATTTTGACATCGAGCAATTTATTTATTTATTTGTATGTAAATACAGAAATTAGTTCTAATGTTCGGAATATTTTGATATTATAAATAGGCATAATAGAAATGTCAGTCTAATCATGAGACAGTATAAACAACAGGCTTTTGCTGCACCATATTGGACCCTTCGAAATTTCAAGCAATATATTGTTCTAATATTGTTCCGAAATAACAAATCGACTAATAGTTATAGCTATGATCGACGTGCTCTAAGCGTCGTTGCAACGACAATCTGCAGTCACTTCTTTATTTCAAGGAAAAATAAATTGACCGTGTTGCTACAGTTCAGGAGGGCAAATGCCCGGTCTTGCCCCCTGCGGACGCCCATATTTATATCCATACTAATTTCTCTTCCGCATTCAACGTATTTGTTGTATTGTTATTATATGGGAAAATGGGCGAGCTATCAGAAATCTCGCCGATCTCTTGTGAATCAAACTAATTGTAAGCAGATTAATTCAACAGCCGTATTAAACAAAGTAGATCTACTGCGATCGTTGACTGGCTGCCCAGTATCCCACAGCCGCTACGACTTGAGACTCACCCGCGGAGATCCAGGGTAACCGTGAAAAACGACGATAAATCTCGTCAAAGACGCTGAGCGGCAGGCGATATCGCCTTGCTCGGTAACATTATTCTCGAATCAAAGTTGTCTCTTTGCGGGCGACAAGTAGATCGCGTCATGTTGCAAAATAATTCATCGGTGACTCACCTGGTCTGAACCGGAAGACGATATCTTCCTCCGCTGTAAAATTGTAATCGGTTCATCACTGCCGGATCATTCGCGACGAGCGTCGTCAAGTCCCAAAGGGAACCAGAGAAAGGGACGCGGAAGGACGCTGATCGAAGCGGTTCTTTGGTATTTAGCGCAGGGTATTTCGCGCCTGCTAACACCGCAACGGTTAACAATGCGGCAACCACCACCCAATCATGGCTGCGAGAAACCGGGCGATGCGGTTTCCTTCCACCACCGTCTCCACCCACAGCGGACACATCTTTACCGTTAGGTAAAATAACACTTGTCTTCCTGAATCTGTCCTCACTTTAGACGGGTCCCTCCTATCTGATGGCGTGATGTACTGATCCTGGGAGATGGTATTTCCTCGAAAATAGAAAATGCGAAGATTTAAGGCAGATTCCTGCGAAAAGATTCAGAATGTCTCAAACGCTTTACAGATTTTACATTATTTCTGCAATAGCGTCAGTGGATACTCATATTTCTCGCTGAATCAGCGTAATCTATGGAGACAACGATTAATTTCATGTTTCAAATGAGACGCGAGTATTTCTGCAATCTGGTGGCATGACCTGAAATCCACGAAAATGATTTGATGAATTGACTGAAAAGCGGGTGCAACACGTCATTTTCAGATCAGCCGTTATACTCCGTTCGTTGCTTATTTGTCAGTTATATCATCATCTTCAGTTTTGCGCGATGCGTGATTTTATAAAAGCATGCTGCAGTAGAGTAATTTTGCATGTATATAGTATCAGCGATGTACATAAATATCGTCTTTATAACAAAATAATATGCCATCGCTTTATGTAACGTCTGCCGCCTAATAATTGTTGATTTAATGCGTGTCCCAGTTGACGAGTGAACGGGTGTGTATGTGTTTCGCGCAGGTAGGGATATGTGATCTTTATGTGTTGATGATTTATCTTCAGCCATGGAACGCTATCCAAATATTCATGGCGCATTCTTGATCCACCTGCAAACGCAGTCAAATACTCGTTTATTTCTTATCGATTTTAAATCGTGACAGCCAGTGATGGGAAGAAATTTTAGTGCTTTTAAAATGTAACACATTCGGAGGATTCTTGGTGCATATAAATGAAAATGGATTCTCACACAGTCTTCATGGAACATTCCAGTAAGACAATTCAAATGCTGTTGCTATATTGCCAGATAATAAAATCTGTAAAACGTTTGAGATTATTGCAATTTATTTTGCAGTGGGCCACTCGCTTAGGAATCTCGCCTTTAAATCTCGCCATTACCTCCGGCCCTAGAAATATTATTCTTATCGATTTTAAATCGTGACAACCAGCGATGGAAAAGTTTAAATTCTTTTAAATGTAACACATTAGGAGAGGGTCTTGGGTGCATATAAATGAAAATGGATTTTCACTGATCTTCTATGGAACGACCAGTGAAACAAATTCAAATGCTGGCAACTATATTACAGAGATAATGTAAAATCTTAAAGGCGTTTGAGATATTTTGAATTTTTGTCGCGCGACAGATTTTCACCAGAATCTCTTAAATCTCGCATTTCCATTTTCGAGAAATGTTTATTTCTTATCGTTTACTAATCGTGACAACCAGCGATGGAAAAATTTAAGTTCTTTTAAAATATATTTTATTGGAGGAGGATTCTTTAGTGCCTTATAAATGAAAATGATTTTCTGGTCTTCTATGGAACGACCAGTAAAGACGAATTCAAATGCTGGCCTTTATGTGCCAAGATAATGCCAAAATCTGTAAAACGTTGAGATTATTACGAGATTTTGTCTTTGCGACAGATTTTCAGAATCTCGCCTTTAAATCTCGCATTTTCCATTTTCGAAATGTTTATTCTTATCGATTTAAATCGTGACAATAGCAATGAAAGAAATTTTAATTCTTTTAAATATAACACATTAGAGGTTCTTTGGTGCATATAAATGAAAATGGATTTTCAGTCTTCTATGGAACGACCAGTAAGAGCAATTCAATGCTGGCGCTATATTCTTAGAATGGCCAAAATCTGTAAAACGTTTGAGATTATTACAGATTTTGTCGCGCGACAAGATTTTCACTTAGAATCTGCTTAAATCTCATTTTCCATTTTCGAGGAAATGTTTATTTCTTTATCGATTTTAAATCATGACAATAACGTAGGAAGAAATTTTAAATTCTTTAAATGTAACACATTAGGAGGAGGATTCTTTGGATTGCATATAAATGAAAATAGTTTTCACCGTCTTCTATGGAACGACCAGTAAAGACAATTCAAAATCTTGTTGCTATGTAGAATGTCTTAAAATCTGTAAAACGTTTGAATTATTTTGATTTTGTCGCACGCGACAGATTTTCACCCAGGAATCTCGCCCCCTTTAAATCTCGCATTTTGTTTCGAAATATTTATTTCTTATCGATTTTAAATCGTGACAACCAACGATGGAAAAATTAAATTCTTTTAAAATACAACACATTGGAGGAGAAATTCTTTTAGTTGCATATAAATAGTAGTTTTCACACAGTCTTCTAGAACGACCAGTAAAGTGAATTCAAATGCTGACTGTTGCAAGATAATGCTAAAATCTGTAAAACGTTTGAGATTATTTTGAATTTTGTCCTTTTGACAGATTTTCATAGGAATCTCGCCTTTAATCTCGCATTTCATTTTCAGTATTTATTTCTTATCGATTTCGTCGTGACAACCAACGATAAATTTAAATTCTTTTAAAATGTACATTAGGAGGAAGTTCTTTGAATTGCATATAAATGAAATGGATTTTCACACGGTCTTCTATGGAACGATAGTAAAACAGGTGCAAATGCGGCATTTATATTCACTGAGATAATGTAAAATCTGTAAAAACGTTTGAGATTATTTTGATTTTTCGCACGACAGATTTTTAAGGCATCTCTTTAAATCTCGCATTTCCATTTTCAGAAATGTTTATTTCTTATCTGATTTTAAATCGTGACAGCCAACGATGGAAGAATTTTAAATTCTTTTAAAATATAACATCAGGAGAGTTCTTTTGAATTGCATATAAATGAAATGGATTTCACACAATTCCAATAAGACAGCCAGTAAAAGACAATTTAAATTAGGCTTGCTATATTGCAGAATAATGTAAAATCTGTAAAACGTTTGAGATTATTTTAAATTTTGTCGCGCATGACAGATTTTCCATGACATCTCGCCTTTAAATCGCATTTTCCATTTTCGAAATGTTTATTTCTTATCGATTTTAAATCATGACAACCAACGATCAGAAAATTTTAAATTCTTTTAAAATACCTTTTGTGAAATTCTTTGGTGCCTGCAATAATGTCGTTTTCACAGTCTTCTATGGAGTTTGACCAGTAAAAGACAATTAAATGCTGACACTTTATATTTTAGAATAATGCAAATCTATAAAACGATTTTGAATTATTACGATTTTGTGCTGACAGATTTTCACGGAATCTCGCCGCCCCATCTCGCATTTCATTTTCAGGAAATGTTTATTTCTTATCGATTTTAAATCGTGACAGCAACGTGAAAAATTTTAAATTCTTTTTAAAATATAACACATTAGGAGGATTTAACACAGTTGCCATAAATGAAAATGGATTTTCACAGTCTTCTATGGAACGACCAGTAACTCATTAGGAAGTGCGTCTGAAAGTCACCAAAACAAGCTCATTTCATTTGGAAAAGAACAATTCAAAGGCATATCATTTATTTATTGAAGAAAAGAGCATTTGGTTGTTTTTGCCTGAATGGATTTCCACTGAAGACTGGCTGAAAAATCATTTCATTTGCCGTTCAAAGTCCTCTCCTAATGATTGACTAAAAAGTACCATTCTTTTATCTTTCAGTTGTCTGGTAAAAATGAAGATATTTAAATATACTGTTTGGAATGCAAGATTGCGTGTAGAGGGGCCTTCAAAAACCGTAAAGCACCAAAGACATTTTGATGGTAAAACTATGTATTATCTTCATCTTCAAAATAATTTATTTTTATCATTATTATTTATATTTACATTTCAAATACTTTAATAGCTTCGACAATTCTGAAATTCCGCCTGTAGTTATTTTGAGACGTCGCCATATCTGCGTGAATAATCAATCGTTTAGAACATTTACCAATACCTGTACAGGGAAGAATTAAAGTATATGCATGATAATTATTACGTCATTGCATTACCCAGCGTCAAGCGTTTGCCAAAGCCAAGTTTCGGGAAATCTTTGCAACTTTGACCTTCTCGGGCGGTAATGCAGCTAGGCCTGGGACTGGCCCTCCCGCAGCGGATGCAAATGCTCCATCCAAACTAGCTCTGTAGTATACTACACACATACAAGCTCGATTTAAAAAAAGATATATATATACAGGGTGGCCCATTTTAATTTATACAGTCGATTTTTTAAAAAACTAAAAGAGATACGAAAAAATGTTTCAGACAGACATGTCACGATTTCGAGGGGACATAAGATGATACCATTGGTTTGACCTTGAATAGTCGTTTGAAGGTCACGCGAAGATCACCTTCAATTTCTTAAATTGAAACCCCAACTTTTTATTGCAGATTCTTATTCTCCATCGAAAAGTAAGTAACTTTTGTCTGAAACATTTTTCCGAAAAATGTCATCTTATGTCCTTAAAATGTCCTCAAAACTCATCTTGAAGATCATTTCAAGGACATAAGATGACATTTTTCGGAAAATGTTTCAGACAAAGGTACTTACTTTTCGATGGAGAATAAAGAATCTGCAATAAAAAGTTGGGGTTTCAATTTAAGAAAATTGAAGGTGATCTTCGCGTGACCTTCAAACGACTATTCAAGGTCAAACCAATGGTATCATCTTATGTCCCCTCGAAATCGTGACATGTCTGTCTGAAACATTTTTTCGTATCTCTTTTAGTTTTTTAAAAAATCGACTGTATAAATTAAAATGGGCCACCCTGTATATCTAATATCTGGCCGAGAGATGACACTCGACGGCCAATACTGATTAAAGAATAAATTGAAAACAATTGATGTTATTGTCATGCTATATTACAAGTATAAGTGAAATATGGCTGTCTAACGTATTATTATTGTATATTCTGAATAAAATAATTTAGAGATACGCTGCATGTGAATATATATAATTAATGTGCGAGTTATATTAGTATCTTATTAGAGATTTTAATATTATAATATTATAATTTTCCGCCTCTTTATAATACTTACGTATAGCAAAATTCTCGTGAACGTAACCGTTTGTGAGAATTACCACGCCAGTTTTCTGCGACAGACAGTTGCAATTTTGATATCAATTTCGATCGATTAGGCACACGTACAGACACGTTGGATAATAATCGAGAAATTTAACGTAGCAGAATAGCATGTAGCAATTGTAATAGCAAATTTTACTTGAAACACATCGTCCGCCGTTCCTGAACCGGGTCTCCAGAGGGCCGACCGAAAACGAATCTGTATACGGCGATACTTCCGCCCTATCGTACGATTGCAGTTCCTTGTATATTTGCTCCTGCAAGTAATCAACAAATTACTCAGTGATCAGAATGACATTCGTTACTGACGACACACATTTGGCAAGAGAGGAGAAAAATGCATGATGTAATGCACGTGTGGAATTATCCGGGCGGCATCTGAACGTTTCGATAACGATGATAATTTCTCGTAATCATTTCGTCAAACGGTCGGAATATTTTCAGCATATTACGTACGTAAGAGATATCATTCCCAGATTTTAGCAGGATGGATCTCTGATCGACACCTAACAGTGCGACGAAAGAGTTCGGTCTCGCGGATATCGCGAGATTAACACTTTCACCAGGTGCAACTTCACCAGGCGTTGCAGTAATGTTGACCTGTAAGTATGAATAAAAAGCAGATCGTTTCAGATCGTTTGCACATTGCACGGTATTTGGCACAGTTTAGCTCGTCGAAAGCGGAACGCGGTAGCTTACAAAGTTTTGAAGTACTCCCGCGAGTTCGACGTCCAAAGAATCGGCTATCACTTCCCCATCCGCGCGTACGTAATACACGATCACGTGCGCAGTGGGGGCCATGACGTACGTCGCTAAAAATCTAAAAGCAGACAAACGTCTACGTGAATCCGCGAGGTATTCGAAGAAGCTCGAGATTTAAATTGCCTCGATGCTTCGTACTGACTTGAAGGACGTCGTGTGCTTGTCTGGCACGTAGATTGATCCTGCGTCTAAAATATCACCGCGACCAAGCACCTCGTAACTTATATACTTCAATGGCGCGGTAGAATTCACTTCGATCTCGACGTAGTCGTTTACCTTGCGGGATAAAAAAGCTTGTCAGAAAATATCATCACTAACGATGTCAATGTTAGCGCGTGGAATGATAGATCTCGCGGTATATACCTTTGGACTTTCCGTTTTCAGCGTTATTTGGATGTATTCGTTGCTCACGGATGTAGCTTGATTAGTCGCGGGAAACCATTCGTGCAGATTCAAGTATTGTGCCTGCAGAGATATACGCATGTATACAGGGTGTCCCGGGTTTTAACCGACAAACTGCGGGGCATATTCTACTAGTGGAAATAAGAAAAAATTCTTATATCGAGTTTGCTTAGAAATGCTTTATTACAAAGTTATAAACCAATATTGAAAAGAAATATGAGGTAAGTAACAACGGATTTTTTCACAAAAATAAAAATTATCTACGCAATGATTTAGTGACGCATTTCAAAATGTTGTCCTTGCGCATCGATACAAGCTAGACATCGACGTAGTACAGAATTTGTTACGGTACGACATTTCTGAAAATTTTGTTGCATCTCAGTAACTGAATTAGTAATTCGTTGCTTTAAATCTATCTGGTACTCTCTTGTTAGGAAATCTACGTTGATACTCTCGTACGGCAGCTCGTGCATTTCCGTCACAGAATCCGTACGCGAAATGAATATCGGTGTATTCCTCATTTGAAAACACTTTTGGCATTCTGATAGTAATTGCTAGTTGACACGACGATTGAAATCTAACAGCTACTGTTGTGAAAGTAACAATCATACTGAATCGTTTCAACATAGTGAACATGAATACATGTGAATACACGTAACATAAACATCTTGGACCTTCCAAATTCTACACTATGTTCCGTTGTTACTTATCTCATATTTCTTTTCAATATTGGTTTATAACTTTGTAATAAAGCATTTCTAAGCAAACTCGATATAAGAATTTTTTCTTATTATATTATATATATATATATATATATACAGGGTGTCCCGGGTTTTAACCGACAAACTGCGGGGGCATATTCTACTAGTGGAAATAAGAAAAAATTCTTATATCGAGTTTGCTTAGAAATGCTTTATTACAAAGTTATAAACCAATATTGAAAAGAAATATGAGATAAGTAACAACGGATTTTTTCACAAAAATAAAAATTATCTACGCAATGATTTAGTGACGCATTTCAAAATGTTGTCCTTGCGCATCGATACAAGCTAGACATCGACGTAGTACAGAATTTGTTACGGTACGACATTTCTGAAAATTTTGTTGCATCTCAGTAACTGAATTAGTAATTCGTTGCTTTAAATCTATCTGGTACTCTCTTGTTAGGAAATCTACGTTGATACTCTCGTACGGCAGCTCGTGCATTTCCGTCACAGAATCCGTACGCGAAATGAATATCGGTGTATTCCTCATTTGAAAACACTTTTGGCATTCTGATAGTAATTGCTAGTTGACACGACGATTGAAATCTAACGGCTACTGTTGTGAAAGTAACAATCATACTGAATCGTTTCAACATAGTGAACATGAATACATGTGAATACACGTAACATAAACATCTTGGACCTTCCAAATTCTACACTATGTTCCGTTGTTACTTATCTCATATTTCTTTTCAATATTGGTTTATAACTTTGTAATAAAGCATTTCTAAGCAAACTCGATATAAGAATTTTTTCTTATTATATTATATATATATATATATATACAGGGTGTCCCGGGTTTTAACCGACAAACTGCGGGGGCATATTCTACTAGTGGAAATAAGAAAAAATTCTTATATCGAGTTTGCTTAGAAATGCTTTATTACAAAGTTATAAACCAATATTGAAAAGAAATATCAGATAAGTAACAACGGATTTTTTCACAAAAATAAAAATTATCTACGCAATGATTTAGTGACGCATTTCAAAATGTTGTCCTTGCGCATCGATACAAGCTAGACATCGACGTAGTACAGAATTTGTTACGGTACGACATTTCTGAAAATTTTGTTGCATCTCAGTAACTGAATTAGTAATTCGTTGCTTTAAATCTATCTGGTACTCTCTGTTAGGAAATCTACGTTGATACTCTCGTACGGCAGCTCGTGCATTTCCGTCACAGAATCCGTACGCGAAATGAATATCGGTGTATTCCTCATTTGAAAACACTTTTGGCATTCTGATAGTAATTGCTAGTTCACACGACGATTGAAATCTAACAGCTACTGTTGTGAAAGTAACAATCATACTGAATCGTTTCAACATAGTGAACATGAATACATGTGAATACACGTAACATAAACATCTTCGACCTTGCAAATTCTACACTATGTTCCGTTGTTACTTATCTCATATTTCTTTTCAATATTGGTTTACAACTTTGTAATAAAGCATTTCTAAGCAAACTCGATATAAGAATTTTTTCTTATTTCCACTAGTAGAATATGCTCCCGCAGTTTGTCGGTTAAAACCCGGGACACCCTGTATACGCGACAATTATATGTTGCGGCCTTGTGATATGTACGTATACAGGGTGGTTCGTATAAAGTGACCGATTTAATTATTAGTGAAATTTGAAGACACATGAAAAAAGAGTTTATACCGATATGTTCGGTACAAAGGGGACACCATGTAACGGATACGATTATTTTATGAGTGGAGGCGTTGAGGACGTTTCAAAGTCACTTCTTTTTTTAATGGGATGCTGTATTTTTTATCTTATAGGATAGTAGCCCTTTTTAATATAAATTCAATGATACATTACATAAAAACATTCAAGGTCAATCAAGGCCAAAAATACATGATAAAATAAAATTCAAATGTATGATCTGTATATCCGTCCGTCGTTCGCTTTGGCTCTCAGTATGTCTAGGTCTATGTTTATGAGCTGTGTTTTCTTTGGAAACTGCTATCATAATGTTATTATTACGAAGATTGTAAGGACAAGTGATGCTTACAAACGTTGCGAGTGCCAAAGCGAACGCAGCCTTAGTATGAGATTAGTCGTAGCACTGAACGTAATGGCTAATTACAATAATTCACAAATTGTAGACATTTTGATAACTTTTGGTGAATGTGGAAAAAATGCAGCTGAAACTGCAAGAGTATTAAATGAACGAGATCCAGATCGACATAGACATAGTGCCCGTTCAATATTACGGATTATATCACGAGCAAGACAATTCATCTGTGTCGTCGAGTTCAAGGTGAAAACTTTGAACATTTATTGTGAGGAACAGAAATACAGATCATACGTTTGAATTTTATTTTATCATGTATTTTTGGCCTTGATTGACCTCGAATGCTTTTATGTAATGTATCATTAAATTTATATTAAAAAGGGCTACTATCCTATAAAATAAAAAATACAGCATCCCATTAAAAAAAAGAAGTTGACTTTGAAACGTCCTCAACGCCTCCACTCATAAAATAATCGTAGCCGTTATATATGGTGTCCTCCTTTGTACTGAACATTTCGGTATAAACTCTTTTTTCATATGTCTTCAAATGTCACTAATAATTAAATCGGTCACTTCATACGAATCACCCTGTATAGACAAAAAAAGAGAGACTTAACAATGTGCATGACTTTAACTTTTTGTACAGACAGTCCGTCATCTACGTTCTTAATTGGAGACAGAAGTGTGATCATTTTACCTCTATATTCAGAGGGAAAGATATGTTGTCCTTTGCTCTAGGCGGATAAAAATCCAATTGCACCATGCCATTTTTATCTAACATACGCGTGATATTTGAATACGCAGATTGATTGTACGTGTATCCATATGCTATCAGCACAGGATTTTTCGTGTCCTGTACTGGCGATCCATCGTGATACGTCATTTTGATCTGTAAAGGATATACGTGATACAGTACACGTGGAAGGTCGGCATCGGTTCAACAAATCCATCTACTAAATGTTGTTTAAACGGGACATGCTTACAAAGGCAGTGTATTTTAGTCCCGGTTTGAAGTATTCGGATGACTTTATCAGTTCCATTGTGTATTTGTGTTTGTGAAGCGTTACTTGTACCGAGGTATTTTGTCTCCTGGTAGTTAATTCTTCCTCCACGACTGCGTCGATCATGATGGGTCTTTCATATTCATCCGTTAGTCTATATACACAGACATAGGCACATATATTAAAGAGAGAGAGAGAGAGCACAATAATTCCATTAAATATTCCTTTATGTTTTCAGATGCAAATCACTTGGGAATTGTCTTTGCATATGACATACATGTAAATAACACACAATGTAATATTACGTCGAATTTATATGTACCTCAATTCGGTCAGAATATCGAAATCGACTGTAACTTTCCCGTCAATTGGTACCACTTTTCTCACTGGTTGTTGGAATATCGGTTGGATAACGCCAGAGAAAATGTCTGGGTACGCTGTTATCGTAGCTTCTCCTTTTACTGGTTTCCCATAGGTGTATCTGAATTATGTGCACTTGGGATAGTATGAATAATTCTTTTACAAGATTGCTTACTTTACGATCTCTCTTACGAGGATTCGTTTACCTTGCATGAACAGTTGCCGCAACTTTTGACTCTTTGAACTGTACATGTTTCGGCGAATCGATTGTCACCTCGAAATTCGGCAGAACATATTCCGCGACTTCAAATTCCTTTTCAAATGTCTGATCACCCACGTTGGCAATAATCTTCCAAATACCTAGTACCGGTGACTGCGATAGCTCTAACTCACTGATAAAGATTCCGTGGGTAATTGACGGCCGAGTCCATTGTTTCACACGATTACCATCACCATCCTGCAGTCCATTTCTTAATTTTAATTCCGTTATATATACCCAGATAGCCAAGTCTGCCGAAAGCAGATGATGCTAACTATCTGCTATCAACTATTGCCAGCCAAAAGACAACAAATTTGATACAGAAGTTGTTAACGATTAATTCGACAAATTGGTGCCAGAAATGTAACAGAGCTTGCTCACAAATCTAAGAACAGATTGGCGGCAGAAACCGAGCAGAATCTGCAAACATGGCTTGAAGTCAGATTGTCGACAGAAACCGAGCAAGATCTGCGCGCGCGCAATCTAACGGCAGATTGGCAGCAGAAACCGAACAGGATCTGCAGCTTTTGACAGTATTCAAATTTACACGGCTATGAATACGTGTTTTCGCTGCGCACCGCTATGCGGTGCACGCGTCGAGTTCTTACTCGATGTTAAGATTTAGCCTAACAGTTATATAAGTTAATATACGCGCCTTGGCATGACAATATTAATTTTTCTGAACATTTTTGCACTCGCGGCACAGAGGCTCCCATGGACAGCGTCCACGTAGTTCACGCACGCCACAAGCAATCTGAAGTTCGAAAGCAAAATTCGGACTTCGGATTAGAATAAATTAACAATAAGAGAGAGATTATGCAACGAACTGTCAGAAAGACACATCAAGCCAAATGTACTTTAATTGAACAAACAAACAAATGCGTTCTTTTAACAATTTATAGTGTGTTAAAAGTAAACACATGCTTTAATATATCGTAAATATGAATGGCCGAAAGCTGCAGATTCTGTTCGGTTTCTGCCGTCAATCTGCCGTCAAATGTTAACAGATCCTGCTCGGTTTCTGCCGCCAATCTGCCGTCAGAGTCTGTTAGCAGGCTCTGCTGGCAGATCCCTATCCTAACGCGGACATAACGGATGCCAATTTGCTATCAACTTCTGCAGTAATCTGTTGCCAATCTGCTGGCAGATTGCACACATTTTGCTTACCCAGATAGCCAAGTCTGCCGAAAGCAGATGATGCTAACTATCTGCTATCAACTATTGCCAGCCAAAAGACAACAAATTTGATACAGAAGTTGTTAACGATTAATTCGACAAATTGGTGCCAGAAATGTAACAGAGCTTGCTCACAAAATCTAAGAACAGGTTGGCGGCAGAACCGAGCAGAATCCGCAAACATGGCTCGAAGTCGGATTGTCGACAGAAACCGAGCAAGATTTGCGCGCGCGGAATCTAACGGCAGATTGGCAGCAGAAACCGAACAGGATCTGCAGCTTTTGACAGTATTCAAATTTACACGGCTATGAATACGTGTTTTCGCTGCGCACCGCTATGCGGTGCACGCGTCGAGTTCTTACTCGATGTTAAGATTTAGCCTAACAGTTATATAAGTTAATATACGCGCCTTGGCATGACAATATTAATTTTTCTGAACATTTTTGCACTCGCGGCACAGAGGCTCCCATGGACAGCGTCCACGTAGTTCACGCACGCCACAAGCAATCTGAAGTTCGAAAGCAAAATTCGGACTTCGGATTAGAATAAATTAACAATAAGAGAGAGATTATGCAACGAACTGTCAGAAAGACACATCAAGCCAAATGTACTTTAATTGAACAAACAAACAAATGCGTTCTTTTAACAATTTATAGTGTGTTAAAAGTAAACACATGCTTTAATATATCGTAAATATGAATGGCCGAAAGCTGCAGATTCTGTTCGGTTTCTGCCGTCAATCTGCCGTCAAATGTTAACAGATCCTGCTCGGTTTCTGCCGCCAATCTGCCGTCAGAGTCTGTTAGCAGGCTCTGCTGGCAGATCCCTATCCTAACGCGGACATAACGGATGCCAATTTGCTATCAACTTCTGCAGTAATCTGTTGCCAATCTGCTGGCAGATTGCACACATTTTGCTTACCCAGATAGCCAAGTCTGCCGAAAGCAGATGATGCTAACTATCTGCTATCAACTATTGCCAGCCAAAAGACAACAAATTTGATACAGAAGTTGTTAACGATTAATTCGACAAATTGGTGCCAGAAATGTAACAGAGCTTGCTCACAAAATCTAAGAACAGGTTGGCGGCAGAACCGAGCAGAATCCGCAAACATGGCTCGAAGTCGGATTGTCGACAGAAACCGAGCAAGATTTGCGCGCGCGGAATCTAACGGCAGATTGGCGGCAGAAACCGAGCAAGATCTGCGCGCGCGGAATCTAACGGCAGATTGGCAGCAGAAACCGAACAGGATCCGCAGCTTTTGACAGTATTCAAATTCACACGGCTATGAATATGTGTTTTCGCTCCGCACCGCCATGCGGTGCACGCGTCGAGTTCTTGCTCGATGTTAAGATTTAGCCTAACAGTTATATAAGTTAATATACGCGCCTTGGCATGATAATATTAATTTTTCTGAACATCTTTGCACTCGCGGCACAGAGGCTCCCATGGACAGCGTCCACGTAGTTCACGCACGCCACAAGCAATCTGAAGTTCGAAAGCAAAATTCGGACTTCGGATTAGAATAAATTAACAATAAGAGAGAGATTATGCAACGAACTGTCAGAAAGACACATCAAGCCAAATGTATTTTAATTGAACAAACAAACAAATGCGTTCTTTTAACAATTTATAGTGTGTTAAAAGTAAACACATGCTTTAATGTATCGTAAATATGAATGGCCGAAAGCTGCAGATTCTGTTCGGTTTCTGCCGTCAATCTGCCGTCAAATGTTAACAGATCCTGCTCGGTTTCTGCCGCCAATCTGCCGTCAGAGTCTGTTAGCAGGCTCTGCTGGCAGATCACTATCCTAACGCGGACATAACGGATGCCAATTTGCTATCAACTTCTGCAGTAATCTGTTGCCAATCTGCTGGCAGATTGCACACATTTTGCTTACCCAGATATCCAAGTCTGCGAAAAGCAGATGATGCTAACTATCTGCTATCAACTATTGCCAGCCAAAAGACAACAAATTTGATACAGAAGTTGTTAACGATTAATTCGACAAATTGGTGCCAGAAATGTAACAGAGCTTGCTCATAAAACCTAAGAACAGATTGGCGGCAGAAACCGAGCAGAATCCGCAAACATGGCTCGAAGTCGGATTGGCAGCAGAAACCGAGCAAGATTTGCGCACGCGCAATCTAACGGCAGATTGGCAGCAGAAACCGAACAGGATCTGCAGCTTTTGACAGTATTCAAATTTACACGGCTATGAATACGTGTTTTCGCTGCGCACCGCTATGCGGTGCACGCGTCGAGTTCTTACTCGATGTTAAGATTTAGCCTAACAGTTATATAAGTTAATATACGCGCCTTGGCATGACAATATTAATTTTTCTGAACATTTTTGCACTCGCGGCACAGAGGCTCCCATGGACAGCGTCCACGTAGTTCACGCACGCCACAAGCAATCTGAAGTTCGAAAGCAAAATTCGGACTTCGGATTAGAATAAATTAACAATAAGAGAGAGATTATGCAACGAACTGTCAGAAAGACACATCAAGCCAAATGTACTTTAATTGAACAAACAAACAAATGCGTTCTTTTAACAATTTATAGTGTGTTAAAAGTAAACACATGCTTTAATATATCGTAAATATGAATGGCCGAAAGCTGCAGATTCTGTTCGGTTTCTGCCGTCAATCTGCCGTCAAATGTTAACAGATCCTGCTCGGTTTCTGCCGCCAATCTGCCGTCAGAGTCTGTTAGCAGGCTCTGCTGGCAGATCCCTATCCTAACGCGGACATAACGGATGCCAATTTGCTATCAACTTCTGCAGTAATCTGTTGCCAATCTGCTGGCAGATTGCACACATTTTGCTTACTGGGTATATCCGCGTTTACAAAGTTCCAACACAAATTTCAAGTTTGATTACAGAAGGCCGTTAAAAATTAATAACTCGTAACTGTTTACAGATACCATTTAAGAGATACGCGCGAGAGAGAAAGATATATCTTTTTCTTTCCTTTAATATCAAGTAGAAACTTTAATAGTTTGTTGAAGATTATCTTTAGCAGAATATAATTCTTTGTTTGTAGAACAAAACCCTGCATCTTTGAAAATAAATGTTTTTGTTATACCATTCCATTATCAGAAGTGAGACAATGTTTTAGTCACACGTTACACTCAGTGATGATACTTACAACCATGTATACTTCCGCTGGTCCCACGATACTCGGTCTTAATCTCGAGTCCAATATTAAACATCGAAACATGACTTTGTGACCGGGCTTGTAAATTGCCCGATCGGTCTGGATGAAAACGGAATAGCTTTTATGAACGTACTCGATCTCTTTCGATTTAGAGAAATTGATACCCGACAAGCCGCGTGCAGCGAGTGTGTATTTCCCTGGTGTGGTTTCCCCAATCTAACATCGTATTAGAAAATTTATTAACATAAAGTATGTGACAAAATATATATATGTATTATTTTTCTATATAATAATTTCTCTTTTAATCAAAGAAAAACTATGACAAAATATATATATGTGTTATTTTTCTATATAATAATTTCTCTTTTAATCAAAGAAAAACTATCACTAATCACAGATCCAGACAGTCGTACATATATGTATACGTACGTCTAATTGTAAAATCTTAGTGGAATAAGGCTCGACGATTGCGGTCCGAGAAATGTTAAATATCCTTCCCGAATCGAGTGTTCCAGTCAATTCAACGTATATCGTTGACGGCGTCGATACGCCGGTGATACTTGCCGCTACATGATATTCTGAATCAGGACGTATCACTTTTGGCGCGATAATCGTGTAATACCTTGGGGGAACAGAGAATATTGTACAAACTGATGATGCCTAACGCGAACAATAAAGCTACAATTTTTATTGCTGCGACGTTGAAGCTTGTTTCAAACGAACTGTACTTGCCGACATTTGTTTGTATGAAATTCGTGGAAATTATTAATATCTCTATACTTACGGTTCTGCCGGTGCATTTGAAATGATTGCCGACAGCAGTAGAATGTGCAGCCACCGCCAGTCCATATTCTAAGAGAATTAAACGAGCAATTTGTGAACAATTTGCGTTTTCCCTTAAATTCTAATGAACCGCGAGATTGCGCAACTGACGACAATAAAAGTAATCATAAATCATTCTTCTTACGAATATATTACAGAAGTGAAAACGCGGAAGACAGCGCGGTAGACGCAGAGATGAGTACACAAATACCAGGAATGTTGCCAAACGTCACGAGTAATTAAATACAATTATATACGTAGGTGACACGCGCACAGGTGTCGGTATAACTCCGTCGTTGGGCAGTTCCCCTCTTTTGCGAAATCTTCCTCGTGGTGCCTCTCGATACCGGTTTTTTCCGGGAAATTATCGTTAATTTTCAACGAGTTGAACAATTACGAAGGGGAAAACCAACTCGACAAAATGACGCGAGAGAAGCTAAGAATTCCAGTAAAATCAAAGATTTCCCTCGTGTTTTATGCATTATTATACAATTAAATAGTTCTTGGAAAAACTTATTTTTATGTATACTGTCCTTTTATATTTTGCAAAAATGTGGGATGATTAAAATGCCACAGTAATTGGAACAACAAGATACGTATGCGTATCTAAAGTAACAATAATAAATCGAAAGCTTCGGCATCAAACTATATCCATGGGCGTCCGTAGGATTTTTTCCAGGGGGGGCATGGTTTAAAATGTTACTTTCAGAATTAAAATACTTATAATTTAATGGAATTAATGGAAAAGATTAAAAATACTGGAATTTTCTTCAGAAAATCTAATGCTTAAAGAACTTATAAGCGAATCTACACATGGTAAAAACAGGCTTAGTTTATAGTATTTAGTATTCTTTGGGATCCTCTGTGAAATAGTTCGCTCTTTTAGTTTGTTTTAATATAATTCGTGGTACTTTAATCTCAACACCAATCGAGCAGCTAAATTTCTCGTATTCTGTGAAAATATTGTCAAATTTATCCCGTTTTTCATGAAGAATAGAGATTAAACGTTTTATATGATTTTGACATCCGAGCAAATTTATTTGTTTATTTGGAATAGTACAGAAATTGGTTCTAGTATTTCGGAATATTTTGACATTATAAATAGGCATAATAGAACTGTCGGTCTAATCGCGGAACAGTATAAACAACGAGCTTTTTGCTTACCACTAGTGGACCCTTCAGAAATTTCAAGCAATATATTGTTCTAATATTGTTCCGAAATGCTTTTTAAATCGACTAATAGATTTATGCTTCTCGGTCGACGTGCTATAAACGTGCGTTGCGGCGACAATCTGCGATCTTTTTTCTTTATTTCAAGGAAAAATAAATTGTTAAATTGTTTGCTGATTCCAGGAGGGGGCAAATGCCCGGTCTTGCCCCCCCCCCTGCGTACGCCCATGACTATATCCATACTAAATTTCTCGTATTCTCTAAAAATATTGTCAAATTTATCCCGTTTTTCACGAAGAATAGAGATTAAACGTTTTATATGATTTTGACATCCGAGCAAATTTATTTGTTTATTTGGAATAGTACAGAAATTGGTTCTAGTATTTCGGAATATTTTGACATTATAAATAGGCATAATAGAACTGTCGGTCTAATCGCGGAACAGTATAAACAACGAGCTTTTTGCTTACCACTAGTGGACCCTTCAGAAATTTCAAGCAATATATTGTTCTAATATTGTTCCGAAATGCTTTTTAAATCGACTAATAGATTTATGCTTCTCGGTCGACGTGCTCTAAACGTGCGTTGCGGCGACAATCTGCGATCTTTTTTCTTTATTTCAAGGAAAAATAAATTGCTAAATTGTTTGCTGATTCCAGGAGGGGGCAAATGCCCGGTCTTGCCCCCCCCCCCCCTACGGACGCCCATGACTATATCCATACTAAATTTCTCGTATTCTGTGAAAATATTGTCAAATTTATCCCGTTTTTCATGAAGAATAGAGATTAAACGTTTTATATGATTTTGACATCCGAGCAAATTTATTTGTTTATTTGGAATAGTACAGAAATTGGTTCTAGTATTTCGGAATATTTTGATATTATAAATAGGCATAATAGAAATGTCGGTCTAATCGCGGAACAGTATAAACAACGAGCTTTTTGCTTACCACTAGTGGACCCTTCAGAAATTTCAAGCAATATATTGTTCTAATATTGTTCCGAAATGCTTTTTAAATCGACTAATAGATTTATGCTTCTCGGTCGACGTGCTCTAAACGTGCGTTGCGGCGACAATCTGCGATCTTTTTTCTTTATTTCAAGGAAAATAAATTGCTAAATTGTTTGCTGATTCCAGGAGGGGGCAAATGCCCGGTCTTGCCCCCCCCCCTGCGTACGCCCATGACTATATCCATACTAAATTTCTCGTATTCTGTAAAAATATTGTCAAATTTATCCCGTTTTTCACGAAGAATAGAGATTAAACGTTTTATATGATTTTGACATCCGAGCAAATTTATTTGTTTATTTTGTAATAGTACAGAAATTGGTTCTAGTATTTCGGAATATTTTGATATTATAAATAGGCATAATAGAAATGTCGGTCTAATCGCGGAACAGTATAAACAACGAGCTTTTTGCTTACCACTAGTGGACCCTTCAGAAATTTCAAGCAATATATTGTTCTAATATTGTTCCGAAATGCTTTTTAAATCGACTAATAGATTTATGCTTCTCGGTCGACGTGCTCTAAACGTGCGTTGCGGCGACAATCTGCGATCTTTTTTCTTTATTTCAAGGAAAAATAAATTGCTAAATTGTTTGCTGATTCCAGGAGGGGGCAAATGCCCGGTCTTGCCCCCCCCCCCCCCGTGGACGCCCATGACTATATCCATACTAAATTTCTCGTATTCTGTGAAAATATTGTCAAATTTATCCCGTTTTTCACGAAGAATAGAGATTAAACGTTTTATATGATTTTGACATCCGAGCAAATTTATTTGTTTATTTGTAATAGTACAGAAATTGGTTCTAGTATTTCGGAATATTTTGATATTATAAATAGGCATAATAGAAATGTCGGTCTAATCGCGGAACAGTATAAACAACGAGCTTTTTGCTTACCACTAGTGGACCCTTCAGAAATTTCAAGCAATATATTGTTCTAATATTGTTCCGAAATGCTTTTTAAATCGACTAATAGATTTATGCTTCTCGGTCGACGTGCTCTAAACGTGCGTTGCGGCGACAATCTGCGATCTTTTTTCTTTATTTCAAGGAAAAATAAATTGCTAAATTGTTTGCTGATTCCAGGAGGGGGCAAATGCCCGGTCTTGCCCCCCCCCCCCCCTACGGACGCCCATGACTATATCCATACTAAATTTCTCGTATTCTGTGAAAATATTGTCAAATTTATCCCGTTTTTCATGAAGAATAGAGATTAAACGTTTTATATGATTTTGACATCCGAGCAAATTTATTTGTTTATTTGGAATAGTACAGAAATTGGTTCTAGTATTTCGGAATATTTTGATATTATAAATAGGCATAATAGAAATGTCGGTCTAATCGCGGAACAGTATAAACAACGAGCTTTTTGCTTACCACTAGTGGACCCTTCAGAAATTTCAAGCAATATATTGTTCTAATATTGTTCCGAAATGCTTTTTAAATCGACTAATAGATTTATGCTTCTCGGTCGACGTGCTCTAAACGTGCGTTGCGGCGACAATCTGCGATCTTTTTTCTTTATTTCAAGGAAAAATAAATTGCTAAATTGTTTGCTGATTCCAGGAGGGGGCAAATGCCCGGTCTTGCCCCCCCCCCTGCGGACGCCCATGACTATATCCATACTAAATTTCTCGTATTCTGTAAAAATATTGTCAAATTTATCCCGTTTTTCACGAAGAATAGAGATTAAACGTTTTATATGATTTTGACATCCGAGCAAATTTATTTGTTTATTTTGTAATAGTACAGAAATTGGTTCTAGTATTTCGGAATATTTTGATATTATAAATAGGCATAATAGAAATGTCGGTCTAATCGCGGAACAGTATAAACAACGAGCTTTTTGCTTACCACTAGTGGACCCTTCAGAAATTTCAAGCAATATATTGTTCTAATATTGTTCCGAAATGCTTTTTAAATCGACTAATAGATTTATGCTTCTCGGTCGACGTGCTCTAAACGTGCGTTGCGGCGACAATCTGCGATCTTTTTTCTTTATTTCAAGGAAAAATAAATTGCTAAATTGTTTGCTGATTCCAGGAGGGGGCAAATGCCCGGTCTTGCCCCCCCCCCCCCCGCGGACGCCCATGACTATATCCATACTAAATTTCTCGTATTCTGTGAAAATATTGTCAAATTTATCCCGTTTTTCACGAAGAATAGAGATTAAACGTTTTATATGATTTTGACATCCGAGCAAATTTATTTGTTTATTTGTAATAGTACAGAAATTGGTTCTAGTATTTCGGAATATTTTGATATTATAAATAGGCATAATAGAAATGTCGGTCTAATCGCGGAACAGTATAAACAACGAGCTTTTTGCTTACCACTAGTGGACCCTTCAGAAATTTCAAGCAATATATTGTTCTAATATTGTTCCGAAATGCTTTTTAAATCGACTAATAGATTTATGCTTCTCGGTCGACGTGCTCTAAACGTGCGTTGCGGCGACAATCTGCGATCTTTTTTCTTTATTTCAAGGAAAAATAAATTGCTAAATTGTTTGCTGATTCCAGGAGGGGGCAAATGCCCGGTCTTGCCCCCCCCCCCCCTACGGACGCCCATGACTATATCCATACTAAATTTCTCGTATTCTGTGAAAATATTGTCAAATTTATCCCGTTTTTCATGAAGAATAGAGATTAAACGTTTTATATGATTTTGACATCCGAGCAAATTTATTTGTTTATTTGGAATAGTACAGAAATTGGTTCTAGTATTTCGGAATATTTTGATATTATAAATAGGCATAATAGAAATGTCGGTCTAATCGCGGAACAGTATAAACAACGAGCTTTTTGCTTACCACTAGTGGACCCTTCAGAAATTTCAAGCAATATATTGTTCTAATATTGTTCCGAAATGCTTTTTAAATCGACTAATAGATTTATGCTTCTCGGTCGACGTGCTCTAAACGTGCGTTGCGGCGACAATCTGCGATCTTTTTTCTTTATTTCAAGGAAAAATAAATTGCTAAATTGTTTGCTGATTCCAGGAGGGGGCAAATGCCCGGTCTTGCCCCCCCCCCCTGCGTACGCCCATGACTATATCCATACTAAATTTCTCGTATTCTGTAAAAATATTGTCAAATTTATCCCGTTTTTCACGAAGAATAGAGATTAAACGTTTTATATGATTTTGACATCCGAGCAAATTTATTTGTTTATTTGTAATAGTACAGAAATTGGTTCTAGTATTTCGGAATATTTTGATATTATAAATAGGCATAATAGAAATGTCGGTCTAATCGCGGAACAGTATAAACAACGAGCTTTTTGCTTACCACTAGTGGACCCTTCAGAAATTTCAAGCAATATATTGTTCTAATATTGTTCCGAAATGCTTTTTAAATCGACTAATAGATTTATGCTTCTCGGTCGACGTGCTCTAAACGTGCGTTGCGGCGACAATCTGCGATCTTTTTTCTTTATTTCAAGGAAAAATAAATTGTTAAATTGTTTGCTGATTCCAGGAGGGGGCAAATGCCCGGTCTTGCCCCCCCCCTGCGGACGCCCATGACTATATCCATACTAAATTTCTCTTCCGCATTCAACGTATTTGTTTATTATTGTTTATTATGGGGAAAAATGGAGCGAGCTATCAAATCTCGCCGATCTCTTGTGAATCAAACTAATTGTAAGCAGATTAATTCAGCAGCCATCAGTAAATACAAATGAATCTACGAGTCGTTGACTGGCTGCCAAAAGTATCGCAACCGCTACGACTTGAGACTTTCACCCGCGGAGATCCAGGGCAACCGTGAAAAACGACGATAAATCTCTCATCCGAAGACGCTGAGCGAGCGAGCGATATCGCCTTATCGGTAACATTATTCTCGAGAATCAAAAGGATTCATCTCTCTCTTTACGGGGCGACAAGTAGATCGCGTCATCGTGCAAAATAATTCATCCCGGTGACTCACCTGGTCACAGACGGAAGACGATATCTTCCTCCGCTACGGCAAAAATTGTAAATCGGACCGTCACTGCCGGATCGGCGCGACGAGCGTCGTCGTCGAGTCCCCAAGGGAACCAAGAGAGAGAAAAGGGACGCGGGAGAGGACGCTGATCGAGAAACTTGGACAACTAGAAGGTATTGTACCAGGAGGTATTTCGCGCCTGCTAACACCGCAACGGTTAAGCAAGTACTGACGGCCACTACCAATCATGGCTGCGAGAAACCGGGCAGTGCAGGTTTCCCTTCCGCCTCCACCGTCTCCACCACAGCGGACACATCTTTACCGTTAGGTAAAAATAACGCGATAACCACAGATCTGTCCTCACTTTGGACAGGTCCCTAATACGATTGGCGTGATGCTTGCTGATCCTGGGAGATGAACATTTCCTCGAAAAATAGAAAATGCGAGATTTAAAGGCGAGATTCCTGCGAAAAAGATTCAAAATAATCTCAAACGCTTTTACAGATTTTACATTATTTCTGCAATAGCGTCAGTGGATGCTCGTAACACTCGCTGAATCAGCGTAATCATGGAGACAACGATTAATTTCATGTTTCAAATGGAACGCAGTATTTCCCGTGCAATTGTACGCGGCCACGAAATCCACGAAAATGATTTGATGAATTGACGAAAAAGCGAGTTACGCTTACACGTCACATTTTTCAGATCAAGCTTCGTTATACTCCGTTCGTTACTTATTTGACTCAGTTATATCATCATCTTCAGTTTTGCGCGATGCGTGATTTTTATAAAAAAGCATACTGCGAGTAGAGTAGTTTTTTGCATGTGTATATAATATCAACGATGTACATAAATGTATAAATCTTTTATAACATAAAATAATATGCCATCCTTTGTCAGCAACGTCTGCCGCCTGTGGTGATTTTAATGCGTGTCCCAGTTGACGAGAGTGAACGAGGTTGTGTATTAATAACGTTCGCCTGGAGTAGGGATATGCTGAATCTTTTATGTGTTGATGATTTATCTTCAATAGCGGGAACGCTGTCAAATATTTCATGTACGACTAATGATCCACCTGCAAAACGCAATCAAATACTCGTTTATTTCTTATCGATTTTAAATCGTGACAACCAGTGATGGGAAGAAATTTTAAATTCTTTTTAAAATGTAACACATTCGGAGGAGGATTCTTGAATTGCATATAAATGAAAATGGATTTTTCACACAGTCTTCTATGGAACGACCAGTAAAAAGACGAATTCAAATGCTGACGCTATATTGCAGAGATAATGTAAAATCTGTAAAAACGTTTGAGATTATTTTGAATTTTTGTCGCACGCGACAGATTTTCGCAGGAATCTCGCCTTTAAATCTCGCATTTTCCATTTTTCGAGGAAATGTTTATTTCTTATCGATTTTAAATCGTGACAACCAGCGATGGAAAGAAATTTTAAATTCTTTTTAAAATGTAACACATTAGGAGGAGGATTCTTTTGAATTGCATATAAATGAAAATGGATTTTTCACACAGTCTTCTATGGAACGACCAGTGAAAAAACAAATTCAAATGCTGACGCTATATTGCAGAGATAATGTAAAATCTGTAAAAACGTTTGAGATTATTTTGAATTTTTGTCGCACGCGACAGATTTTCGCAGGAATCTCGCCTTTAAATCTCGCATTTTCCATTTTTCGAGGAAATGTTTATTTCTTATCGATTTTAAATCGTGACAACCAGCGATGGAAAGAAATTTTAAATTCTTTTTAAAATGTAACACATTAGGAGGAGGATTCTTTTGAATTGCATATAAATGAAAATGGATTTTTCACACAGTCTTCTATGGAACGACCAGTAAAAAGACGAATTCAAATGCTGACGCTATATTGCAGAGATAATGTAAAATCTGTAAAAACGTTTGAGATTATTTTGAATTTTTGTCGCACGCGACAGATTTTCGCAGGAATCTCGCCTTTAAATCTCGCATTTTCCATTTTTCGAGGAAATGTTTATTTCTTATCGATTTTAAATCGTGACAACCAGCGATGGAAAGAAATTTTAAATTCTTTTTAAAATGTAACACATTAGGAGGAGGATTCTTTTGAATTGCATATAAATGAAAATGGATTTTTCACACAGTCTTCTATGGAACGACCAGTAAAAAGACGAATTCAAATGCTGACGCTATATTGCAGAGATAATGTAAAATCTGTAAAAACGTTTGAGATTATTTTGAATTTTTGTCGCACGCGACAGATTTTCGCAGGAATCTCGCCTTTAAATCTCGCATTTTCCATTTTTCGAGGAAATGTTTATTTCTTATCGATTTTAAATCGTGACAACCAGCGATGGGAAGAAATTTTAAATTCTTTTTAAAATGTAACACATTAGGAGGAGGATTCTTTTGAATTGCATATAAATGAAAATGGATTTTTCACACAGTCTTCTATGGAACGACCAGTAAAAAGACGAATTCAAATGCTGACGCTATATTGCAGAGATAATGTAAAATCTGTAAAAACGTTTGAGATTATTTTGAATTTTTGTCGCACGCGACAGATTTTCGCAGGAATCTCGCCTTTAAATCTCGCATTTTCCATTTTTCGAGGAAATGTTTATTTCTTATCGATTTTAAATCGTGACAACCAGCGATGGAAAGAAATTTTAAATTCTTTTTAAAATGTAACACATTAGGAGGAGGATTCTTTTGAATTGCATATAAATGAAAATGGATTTTTCACACAGTCTTCTATGGAACGACCAGTAAAAAGACGAATTCAAATGCTGACGCTATATTGCAGAGATAATGTAAAATCTGTAAAAACGTTTGAGATTATTTTGAATTTTTGTCGCACGCGACAGATTTTCGCAGGAATCTCGCCTTTAAATCTCGCATTTTCCATTTTTCGAGGAAATGTTTATTTCTTATCGATTTTAAATCGTGACAACCAGCGATGGGAAGAAATTTTAAATTCTTTTTAAAATGTAACACATTAGGAGGAGGATTCTTTTGAATTGCATATAAATGAAAATGGATTTTTCACACAGTCTTCTATGGAACGACCAGTAAAAAGACGAATTCAAATGCTGACGCTATATTGCAGAGATAATGTAAAATCTGTAAAAACGTTTGAGATTATTTTGAATTTTTTTCGCACGCGACAGATTTTCGCAGGCATCTCGCCTTTAAATCTCGCATTTTCCATTTTTCGAGGAAATGTTTATTTCTTATCGATTTTAAATCGTGACAACCAGCGATGGGAAGAAATTTTAAATTCTTTTTAAAATGTAACACATTAGGAGGAGGATTCTTTTGAATTGCATATAAATGAAAATGGATTTTTCACACAGTCTTCTATGGAACGACCAGTAAAAAGACGAATTCAAATGCTGACGCTATATTGCAGAGATAATGTAAAATCTGTAAAAACGTTTGAGATTATTTTGAATTTTTGTCGCACGCGACAGATTTTCGCAGGCATCTCGCCTTTAAATCTCGCATTTTCCATTTTTCGAGGAAATGTTTATTTCTTATCGATTTTAAATCGTGACAACCAGCGATGGAAAGAAATTTTAAATTCTTTTTAAAATGTAACACATTAGGAGGAGGATTCTTTTGAATTGCATATAAATGAAAATGGATTTTTCACACAGTCTTCTATGGAACGACCAGTAAAAAGACGAATTCAAATGCTGACGCTATATTGCAGAGATAATGTAAAATCTGTAAAAACGTTTGAGATTATTTTGAATTTTTGTCGCACGCGACAGATTTTCGCAGGAATCTCGCCTTTAAATCTCGCATTTTCCATTTTTCGAGGAAATGTTTATTTCTTATCGATTTTAAATCGTGACAACCAGCGATGGAAAGAAATTTTAAATTCTTTTTAAAATGTAACACATTAGGAGGAGGATTCTTTTGAATTGCATATAAATGAAAATGGATTTTTCACACAGTCTTCTATGGAACGACCAGTGAAAAAACAAATTCAAATTGCGTCTGAAAGTCACAGAAACAGAAAAGCTCATTTCATTTTGGAAAAAAGAACAATTCAAGCGAAAAGGCATAATAAATTTTTATTTGTTAGAAGAAAAAGAGCATTTGAATTTGTTTTTTTACTGGTCGTTCCATAGAAGACTGTGTGAAAAATCCATTTTCATTTATATGCAATTCAAGAATCCTCCTCCTAATGTGTTACATTTTAAAAAGAATTTAAAATTTCTTTCCATCACTGGTTGTCACAATTTAAAAATGAAGATATTTAATAAATATGCTGTTTAGATGCAAGATTGCGTATAGAGAACTAAAAACCGTAAAGCACCAAAGAGACATTTTGATAGTAAAACTATGGCAATGCATAATATTTAATATTAAAAATAAAAGTTTATTTTTTATCCGTGTTATTTATATTTTACATTTCAAATACTATGCTTCGACAATTAAATTTCCCGCCATGATTATTTTAGCAGAGACGTGTCGCCGCTCGAACTTGACGTTACTTCTGACGTTCTGACGTGACTCCGATTCAAGGAGCATCGCTGTATCCGATGGAGACAACATCACGGTCTTACATACAGGTCTGGAAACTACCTCTAATTTCAGTGGTGGGAGTATGGCCGATTTTTGAAGCACATTTAGTTTCTAGCATAACCACTACTCGTCGCTGTCATCGACGTCCGCAGATGAATATAACCTGAAAAACCGGAGATAAGAACCCACGTGTGTTCATGACTCTTATTGAAAAACGGTTATTGACTACAAAAGTTATCGAAACGTTTATTGAAATGACGAAATGGTGTGCGGTACCGAATTGCAAGACCGGCAGTAGAACCGAGCAGAAACGTTCTTTATTTCGAGTGCCGAAAGACATTGTTACTTGGAAAAAGTGGGAAAAAGCTATTACCCGCAAAAATAAAATAAAAAGATAAAGGACAGATTTAAACATAAAATCCTGATGGAAAAGATATAATAAAATTTTGCTAAAATGTATTTGAAAATCCCTATCAATTGATCCCGGTTCATTATCATTTCATCATAAATTTTCAAACTTTTGGAACATTAGATATAAAATTTATAATAAAATACGAAAATTTATAATAAAATATAAAAATTTATGATGAAATGTTAATGAATCGAGGTCGATTGACAGAGAGTTTCAAATACATTTCAACAAATTTTATTACATTTTTTCCATCACGGAAGGATTCGTTTTTATTCACACTTAATTTTGAGAATAAAAACTCAATTTTATTTCATATACATATTTCACTAATTCATTTACAGTCTTAAATTATTTAAAGCGTTATTAATTTATCATATTGTTTCGTGAAGACTGCGAGTGGAATAAAGACGGACGGATATTCCCCCGGCCTCTGACGTCCCTCGTCGCCCTGCGAACATCGATCGCAACGCCTCTAGCGGCTACTAAAGGAATAAAAAGTGTCACACAAAATGATCCATCTCCACCTCTGAAGTTTCCAGACCTGTATATAAGACCGTGGACAACGTGATGGAGCAATATACGGCGACTCAATGACAAGATACAAGATATCTTGCGGTGATATCGATTATTCCGCCAATTAACCGACGTAAAGACAAATCGGCCCTTTGGAGAAACGAAGATGTGAGGCAGCGTCAATGTCGATCAACGGGTGGAACGAGAGTGCGCTCGCCACCGCCTCGTCCTAATCCCGTCAATCGTGATTACGTGATTAACGTGAATAAAGAATCGAGGAACGGAGTGCATCGTCATGGCGACACACGGTTTGCGAGGTCTGCACCTTTGACTCCGGTATGAGGTTCAACGACAAGGAGCTCGCGGAGGTGAGCTTTGGGCCCGCGGATCTCGAGGGACGTCTAAATCACAAGCGGGCCCACAAGTCAGGTTAGTCTAACGCGCGAACCCAATGAAATAAATGGTGAACGTGACGCGGACGCTGGCCTGATGGTCAGGGCCTGATCCCCCGTCATCTCGTTTAGATTGATCGATAGTTGCTTTCCATTTGCACTGA